>NC_138578.1:38221217-38371217 GCF_964289735.1 Phaethon aethereus | reverse complement strand
ATGGCTTTTTGTATTTGTTATATTTATAATTGTTACAGATTTGAGGCAAACAGTGCTACTTTCACTTTATAAGAGGTGTGCCAGATTAAAAGGTAAGATCTATATTCAAACTTCAGCAAAATATTCATCAGAAATTCCCACTCAAACAAGATGATCATCTTTTTCGCAGCTCTCTGCAGCTGTGCATTATGCAAACGAGAGGTGAGCTGAAATGTGTCAGTGGCACTAGAAAGCTTCAGATTGCTCCACAGAGGAAACTAGCATTGCTGTGAAACCTGAAGGGAACATTAATAGTGAGGCACCTGTTTCAAGGTTGTTCTTATTTGTAATACTCCACATGCCTCACCAACTCAAGTCAGCAGGTCAGGGTTTCCTTTCAGAAAGATTGTTACCTGAAGTACATTTCTTTTGCTTTAACCAATTGGTAGTTATAACTATAAGTGACAGTTTTAACTACCAACTGATTGTTATTTTTTAACCTGGAAAAAAAAAATAGAGGAAAACAAAATTTGCTACCTAGATGTCACCAAAAAGGAAGCACTGTTATCAAAGAAAAAGCAGGCAGAATGGGACATATGACAAGTCAGGGTCAGTAACAATCATCAGTCAGAAAGAATCCATGAAGCTAGATTTCTCATATTATCACATACTGTACAATTCTAATGAAGAATTAAGAAAGCACAGGTTTTTATCATCTCCCTCTATGTAAGACGAGTAGAAAACCTAAATGTGCTAACATTTCACATTTTACATTGTCTGATTAGAATATCTGTAGAACTACCAGTGCAGTTGATAATCAGCCCCAAATGAATTTCTTAAAAAGACAACCTAAATCATTATATGAAGTAGATGATAAACTACTGCCAAATTTAATACTATGTTGCAGGTAACTCAGCTATTATTACATTTCTACTGTAGAAAACCAAGACCATTTGGTTTTGTAGTTAACTTAGTTCTCTGCAAGATATTACTATTATATGCGCAAGTATACTAAATCTGTACTAAATAAATAATAGAATGTGTTAGAAGCATTTCTCTACTAGAGACATCTTGTAACATACACTTCAGAACTGCAATTCTGCTGTAACATCTATAATCATACAATTTTAAAAATAAATTAATCAAGTATAAAAGCATCAGTAATGCTCTCACTATCTCCCAAGGCTTCACTGTTCCTGTAGTACAGCGTGATCATTTTCCCAGACTTACTCTTATTTTCCTGTCCAGAAATGTAGTCTAGGAAGGTTTTGAGGCTCAGATTTCTCCATGGTCTCTGTACGTCTACTAATGTTAAAAGTCCTACAGTACTAAGAGCCATTGAAAGTTTTCTAACATCTAAATATTCCAACTATTACCAGAATCAACATGTACATCGGCACAGCTGGCTTTTTGAAAGTTCCTTTGCAGATCTGATGTTGTGTATCCTGACCTGTTGATCTACACATACTCAGTATACCCAGTAGTATCGGAAGGATTGGATATACTCAGCATGACCAGAATGACTGAGAAAAATAACTGTGCACTGAAGGCGCAGAGGGTTTTCCATATCTCGAAACAGTAGATGTTTCTAGATGTACGGTAGACATATTGCATATGCACTGTTCTTGTTCCATCCAAGATGATCCTAAAAATATGATCCTAAAAACTAGGGGAATCCTAAAGAATGGTATATTGCACCATCTTTGAAAAGCCATTTCACAAGGTAAACTATCACTGTGTACTATATCAGTAAAAATCCAATATTGCACTTTCTTCTGTCTGTAATTTACCCGATATGTGGATAGATACAGATAAGTGTCTCTAACAGATAGCAAATAGCATTCATGCCTGAAAGACACTCCCACCTGAAGATACAAGTCAGTTAGGCCATGTAATGTCTGAGACTTCATCAACTTCACCAGAGCACAGAAGGAAAGTCCAAGCGCATAACTTTCTATCATCTGTTCCCTGAGTCCTGCTGCTGTTGCTCACGTCCCTGGAAGCAGAGCTACCAGTGCTTAGATCTGCAGGGTGCTCCATCTCCTCTTTCCTTAGTCCTTTCAGGCTTGGACTCAGAAGTCCCCAGCCTTTTATGAAGAAGCTCAATCTTCCCTGAAATTTCATTCTCTAAACTTACTCTCTAATTAAACCCAGATGCTCCATCCCATTCCTATCATAAGTCAACATTCATTTGGCAGCATACGTCCAACTTGCTGCATGGGATTTACCACTACAAACTAAGCATGGGACACCAAGCTTCCAACAGCGTTCTTTATTTATAAAGCATTCTTTATTGCAGTTAGGTAACTGTCATGAACAGGTTCATAAACTGACTTAACTGACTTTTCTTCCTGCATTGTTTTGTGGTTTATTAAAATGACCTTTTGCAGGTTTTGACATATATCAAGTAACAGAGGTCTAGCAAAGTCTGTTCTGCTTTTGTTGTTCAACTTCAAAAAAATGCAGCTCCCCATTTCCTCTGTCACTTCACAGAAATCCGATCACAAAAGGTAAGTGAGAAGGATGAGAGAAGTCCCATGACAGACTGAGGGGTTGGTGCTGGACAGTTGAATGGGAAAAGCGGCAAGGAACAGATTTCCCAAATGGTCAAGTGTTAAGAAGACACCTCCCACTAGATGGCTCACAGGGTCCTTGCCATATAAATGAACACAGGAATACCTGACCCAGCAACCACGGAAATTAAAATCTGTAATGAAAAACATTGCCAGAAAATAACACTCAGAATTTGCCACGACTGCACAGTCCTCTGTGACCATGAACACTGAAAAACATCACGCTGGAATTCATACAGCTCAGAGTCTTGATCCCTACTTAGTCCTTGACCTTGTCTAGACTCATAAAAAATAAGAGCAATGAGCCACTACCTAGGGGCTGCTTCTGACTTCTAAGGTTTTTGTTTATATTGCTACACAATATACTTAGTAATACATTCTGTTTTCAGAACTGTGTCATTTTATTTCCTTTGTTATTCTGTTTTCAGAATTTGTCTTTTATACGAAAGGTAGAGCAGAAGGATGTAGAAAAGGACAGTGTTAAGAGACCTTCATCTAGCATTCTGTGCACACACACTCACTCATAAAGCCAACATAACCTGATAGTTAAAAAAAGCATACACATTTCTCCTAATTCAAATACATTGTGGGGAAAAAAAACCCACATTACATTGTTATTTAAATTTGGCTAGTGCTATAGTTGACCATATATTTTATTCCTATGCAAATGATCTTCTTCATGTCCTTAAACTGCACTTGGAAAAGCATGCAGTCATCAGCAACAGTGGACTAAACCATGAGGAAGCAGAATTCTTGTGAATGCAGGATACCTTGTGTGCAAATTAGGCTTTCACATCTCCTTCTTATACCCTATTTCTTTAATGGCACCAAAAACCTAAAAGAACAGCAGTGCTCCATAAAAACCATCACAACTTGCTATCACATAATCCAAACAACGGAACCATTGTAGATTGCTATATTATTTCACTACAAGAATGCAAGAAATAATCTGCACCGCTCTTAATGGCTGATTGCTATTGCAAGGTGACACTCCAGTCTATATATGAAATATTAAAAGCTAATTATAACTTTGGTATTACAATCAACACCAACATGATGGTACAAGACCCTAATATTCACAATGAATGCTTTTTCTCCTATTATTTACTACTTCTATGAAAGTACGATAACTGAAACAAAAAATGCCCCAGGAGGTAACATTTTTTTTTTTTAAAATACCATGTCACTACTGGGCATTTTGACTATGAAAATTATTATTATTACAAAGTACACATCCCATTTAAATGTAAAATACTGCCTTCATTAAGAAGCTCATTAGGAAATTAAATTATGCAAAGCTTTATCAAATTAATTAACTGTGTTTTGTGGGTCATCAGATAACTTTTCCATTTTGTCATTTAAAGACCCTTTATTCTTAAAATTGGGGTGCTGTAATTAGTATGGCATTGACAGAAATAGCTCCTCAGACTAACATTCTATTAGTCCATTAATTCTCAAATATGGTTTGTGTAACCATCTTGTTGACTTTCCATACTGAATAAAAGGACAGGAACTGGTATTGTCACCAGTAACTAGAAAGTGCAACAACAAATGAATCTTGCCAGTTTACGCAGTAAATCAACTATTGATACATCAAAAAACACAGAAAAGGACAAAACTAGTTTTTCAGTTTCTTTAATTAGCTCAAGATTGAGCACTTTAAAATACTTAAATTACTTGTTTATATACTTTAAGTACTTTACTTACTTGTTTATATACTTTAAGTACTTACTTGTTTATACTGAGTGAATACTTAACGTGAATGAAAGTTCAAAAATAGATGGAAGATACACATTTTGTAATATATTGATAGTTTTAGGCAGTACTGGTAAAAATTATTTACATGTTCTTAAGATGCAGTTTTATGGCTTTCCGGTTTCCATTACTTAATTGAGCTACTTACAATACCTTTAATATATTTGGTCTTATTAATAAAATGTAAAACATTCTAACTCAAGAACTTATTCCTCAAAAGCCTACTTACAATAATTTTCTCCAGAAACGTGCAAGAGAAGGACCTTACGTCGTCATCATATTCTTCATGTGAGTTAGGGAGTTAAGTGTTCAAGAAGGCTTGTCTTACAAAGGGATGTTAAAGTTTCAAGACCATTTAACTGCTGTTAAAATACTTGCTGAAATGACTCCTCCCCTGAGACTTATTAATTTCAACAGAATCAAAATTCCTCCCCATCATTCAACATATTCATAAAAGCAAAGCAGACCATTTCAATCTCATATCATGAAAACCTCATATAAATGTCACACAAACTAATTTCCACAATGATGACCTAAATCTATCTGTTCCTTTTGAAGTGCTGGTCACAAGGAAAGTCCGCTGTCCACTCCTAGAACTAACTTTACTGTAATAAACCTACTGATAGAGGGACAGCTGTACTACAGTCATGTTGCAGTATCTACTACTACAGCTTTGCTACATCACTGCAATATGAATGTAGATTTGTAAGTAGGATCTTGATTTGATCAGGGGAAACCTGTTAACATAAAGGAAACAGTATGTCATATAAATTGAACTGAAAAAAACAGCAAACAGCAGCAGATTTTCAAACCTCACGAGTCAAAAAAGAACGGGAGAAAGGAAAGTGTATCTGCTGTGTGGTGGAAAGAAACGCAGAGAACAAAGACAATCTACACATAGGACCATAATCTAAATGTATGCTTGAGCTTTGTTTTTTATGAGATTAATGTAAAGGAAGAATAAGTAATAGGAATGAGGATACAAAAGTGGAATGATCAAAACAAGATGGATGCAAAACAAAAATAACTTATTGCACCTATACTGGGGGCAGGGGAATAAACTAAATCCCAAAATGCAAAAGCACCTTCTCAAGCAACCACAGATCTGTAGTGAACTGCAGGTACTATTCCCAGAGTCTAGAACCATAAACATAGTGCCTGGACTTAGGAAGAATGAAAAAGCATTCAAAGTGACTACTGCTCTTTTGGTCTGAAGTACTGCACAGCGTGCACAGCTTCATGTGACATTTTAGAGTGAAAACATTTCAAGACAGAAATGACTAGAATTTGTAGGAAAGGAAATTGGGATATCAAAACACATCAAGACAGACAATGGGAAATTATTTTTTTGTTATATATGAGAAGTGGAAAATTCTGAGCACTAGAATGATAGAAACAAAATTAAGTGAAACTTTCCAGTTCAGAAGCATGGACCAGCACTTTGGGACCAATAAGAGATGTGCAATAAAATTGAAGATCTTCAACTGATAAAAACAGAAGAAAAGAAATGCAAATCTATTACTATGCTCAAAATGACTACCAGAAAACAGTGTGATACAATTGGGAGAAAGTTATTTCCAGAAAAGACAGAAAAATATTAATGCCTTTGTACAAAGTATTGCTGAGATCTCAGATGGCATACAACGTACACCTCTGTTCATCCACATTCAGGAACAATTAATTCAAACTATGACACACACACACAGAGAAGAGCTATAAGATGATCAGGGACCAAAATACCTTGCTTGGAAATCAAGAATAAACAGAGTTTTGTTGATAGAGATGAAAGCTCAGAAAAAAGCCCTCTGTATTAATGCATCAGGAAAATAAACACTGAGAAGAAAAAGAATCTACATAATTGAGGATAAACTAGTTATAAATACATTTAGGCTGGAAAATAATAGAATATTTCTAACCATAACAAGTGTGGTATTATGGAATGATCTGCTCCCAAGAGTAGTGCAAACAGAACTTATATTCATTTACTCTTATTCATTTACTCTTATTTTAGAGTGTATCAATTTATAAAATAAATTGCACAACACTGGAGAATCTTCAAGCTATACTGCTGCAAATTCACTTTTGCCCAGCACAAAATTACCTACTACACAGCATACTTTGATTACAATATCCAAGAAAACTTGATGAAAACTTGAAAGAGAAGATTAGGGAATAGTACGTTTCTTTTATCAGACACGATTTGTCTTTACAAACAAGGAAGGAAAATTCTAATAGAAAGGAAAACATTTTATTTTTAAGAAATATTATGCAAACAAGAATTTGAAATTAAGCTCTACGAGTAATATATGAAACAAGGTTTCTGAAGCACCACAGTGTTTTGTTCACTAGGCTCACTGAGCTGTCTGCAAAAGACATGAGGATTTTGGGTAATGTGGAGAGGAAAAAAAAAGAAATCTGGAAAATAACAGAGAAAGATGCTTTGAGGGAAAAAAGGAAGTATTGATTACTGCATTGTTTCTTTTAAAATTACTTTCACAATGGCCTAAATTAATTCTTTTGTGTGTTGCCCAGATGCAAGGACCTCAGAAAACAAGAACACAACTGAAAATTAACCATTTGAACCCTCTAGACCACAAAAAATATATCCATATCTTCAATCATCATGCTATTGGATACAAAGGGCAGTCTTTCCATTATCTCAGCACTCAGATCTACCCCTCCTCAATATTTAAGCTATGTACTTCTTTTTTCTGTCAAACTTAAAAAGCCAAACCCTCTAATCATATCTCCTTCCCTGATTCATGAAATGCCAGTCCTATAGCTCCTGCCTCTTAATGTACTGAGTAGAGTCCATGGTAAAAGTTACAGAAGATTTCATAACCAAGTTTTTTGTTTCCTTCACCTCTCAAAAGCTTCTGTGGAGCTAGTAAAAATTTAACTCTGGAAACGTATGTTCTATAATTCTACATCTGAAATGACAAACATTGACACTGAGGTATGATCCATGATTTTTTTAACCTCAATTCCATTTTAAAAAATCAGAGTGTTTCTTCTCTTCTCAATGGTTTTAGAAATTTCCTGTAGGGTTTTTTAGAAGCTTGAATATCTTGATGAGCATAAAGACAGACTGAGGTTCATAGACAGACTGCTGTATGCTTTCTCTCTTTTTGCACAACCTCTTGTAATACAATCATCAATTTAAATACCTTTATAAGTTAAAAAAATACTTCAAAATACTTATAAATCTAGAGGTATTGGACCTTTTTGAAGACCCTCAGAAAAGACAATACCACTAATCTTCAGTTCAAATTTTTTGCCTCCCAACAGACACCACTTTTGCAGAAGTGACTCACGGGGTCTTGTCAGCTCTTCTTATGTTTGTTGCTGGCTTTTCACTACGGAAGAGGACTTCTTTATAAAACAACAAGGATTATCAACCTTCTGGTATTTTTCCCATGCCCAGCTTTTCATTCTAGAACTCTTGCCTCCTAAGCAGGAATAAGCAACTCTTCCATAGTCTTTTCAGTGAAAGCTAAAGAATACTTCTTTGTTATGGAGCAGTTCTGCTTGCTTTTACTTTGGCAGAGGATCTACTCTTAAAGGCCACCAAAACAGTTAGAATGAAACAGATTGGTCTGTCCTTGTCACAGTGTTGGTTCAAAAACAGGTACATGTAAAAAGATTTTAAATAAAAACTAATGCAGACAGAGAGAATGTAGATCAGTCTAATTATTGTGCTGCATGTCATTTTTTCTTTTTGAGATGTCTTCTTACCTTACACATGGGACTAGTTACAATTCATCTTTTCAAGTGGAAAAAAGGTATCATGATTGATTTCATTTGTCTATCAGGTTTATAAATATTTTTTGATGAATAGAGCTAGGCATACAGCAAAAACATGATTGAATTGTAAAAGTAATTAGTTTTATCCTCTTTGTATCACTTTGATATTAATTTTCAATATGCCTTCGAGTAGGAGGAAAGCATGGAAATGTTCCAGTGAATATCAAGCTTGCACACTTATGCAGTTGTACTTCTGTAAAACCACAGCCACACATTTTCTTCAAAGTTTTGCCCATTATTTCAGGTTGTAAACCCAAGAGAAAAGGCAGCAGCAATGCACTATATAACTTTGTTTAGGCTTTCAGTGCACTGAGAACTCTAAAAGCACTATCCCTAAGACAGGGGCACTAGTAAGTATCAGAAGCAGTAAGTATCCCAACTCAGTGGAATAAAACTCTGAAGACTTGGATTGTACTCAGAATTTTCTTCGTAGCAACTTTTAGCTCTCCCAAGGAAAATGACTATACTATACGTTCTGGTATTTACAAATATATAACCATAAGACCTGACAGATATGCCATTAAAGAAAAATTGCATATCTGTAACATTATTACTAAGAAGTAATAGTTTCCTGCTGAGGTTTACTGCTCAGAAAAGCTCTGTCATTACAGTATTCTTTTTTCTTTTCTTTCTTTTTCCATTATTTGTGCACTGATATTCTATGCATGATGTACCAAGCTTCTACTTCTCATCTTAAAGCAGCACTAAGAACTCTAGAGTACAATGCCTTTTCATCCCTTTTTCTCAGTTATGTTTTGTGATTCAGTGCCAACTGATGCTCTACCCACTGTTGGCAGGAATATCTCCTACTAGTCTGTACTACCTTAGAACTAAGGAGTATGTACCTAAAGTAGGGGAAAGTACAAAGGCAATGCATCTTTTGTTGTGAGTGCCAAGGTTGTTATCTCTGAGTCAAGTGATATGGACTAGCTTGTATGCCTCAAGGTTTAGGTCCAGTATACATTCCATCTATAGAAAACAAACTTGCAAGACTAACTGTGAAAAAAAACCAAAATGTTTACTAACTGTGACAAAAACCCCAAATGTTTCTTCTAATTCATGACAGCGATAGAGAAAAAGCCAGTCCATTTTAGCTTGCTGCTAGAGAAATACTCAAGTTGTTTCCAGCTGTTCGAAGAATTTGAGTCCTAATTTCAGGTCATATAAAAATCACACATCCACTCCAATCCAGTCACCATACAGAAATACTCTGCGTGAAATTTTAGTCTCCTTAATGCTAGAGACTGCTTTTTCCATTGCCTTCAGCAGACAGTTTCATTCTTGAAACCTGAGTTTCAGGTCTCCTAGAAAGAAATTCTGACAGCTATTATTTCCTGAAAAATAACTGGGCAAGTTTAAGGGATTTTCAGCAAATAGTACATAGAGCCATCAGGCTAAGAAGTTTCATTACACATAATGCACCAACTTGTTTGCGATAGAAACAGCTGAGAAGAAATTTCCAGAGATCATGATAGCCTTGTTTGTGCAGAGCCAAAGGTAACTTAACAAAAGGCGAAGAATATGCCCTCACAAAGCCTCCACCTGATTTTTACAAAAACAAGTTATTAATGCTCAGGTAATCACCAGAAACACTAGTTGTGTAAAAGTGTAATTGGAAAGACGTACATATGTGCTAGGAGCACAAAAACTACATACTGATGCATGCACATACAAATGTTTTTTGTTTCAAAAGCCTAAAAATCTCTAAAGAGAAATTATTCAAAAGAACTGACCTACTATTAGTTCACATTCAATCCCCAGTATAGCCATGACCTAAAAGGTTTATGCTCACAAAACCGGAAACATGTGCCTGTATGCTTCTAAATGCTTCTAAACACCCTTAGCACAAAGCCAATCCCATTTTTACTAGCTTACACACCTGATGTTACTTTTGCTTTAGCCAACAGGAATGCAATCAGCAGCAGGTCTTATTACTGGACCTACCATCAAAATCAGAAAATAATGCTTTTCTACAGTAGCAAAAAGTATGGTTCCTATTTAGTACATTACCAGTTAAGTATGCATTACAGGATCCAGTGAAAACCATAATCTAGCAGTTACTGCTGTAACTATACAGTACATTAAAAATATTTGTGAGAACTTGTTTCATATCACTTTTGTGGCAGGCTATGTTTGAAACGTAAATGTACTATTTATAACTATTTAAAATACATTTTGTTTAACCCTAACACAATCATCATCCCTTGAAAAACATGAAAACAACAGGTTTTTCATATTTGTAGCACTTCAGATCCACTTCCATTTTACAGGGAGAGACACACAGAGCACACAGACAAGGCAAAACAGTCACGGTGTTTTTCCCAGCAGCCTTAGTATCTCACTCATTTGCTGGGTGGATTTCACCATTTTAGCTGGTGTCTCAAGGGCAGCCTGAGACTCACACACTGGAAGTCTCATGCATTTTTAAAACTGAAATACACAGACATAGGTGAGGATCGACAGGCATTACTGTAATGCAAGTAACAAATAGTAACTGTTTTCAAAGGCAGGCATAGATTTACTACAGCAGCCAAAATCGTTGTATCCCATTCCCCATCTGCAAGCTTGAAAAACCATGTGAAATACTTCTTAAAACATGACTGTACACCTTCCCATGTCCCTATTCACTGCATGACAACCTAAAATATAGCGCAGATATTAAATAGCCTTGTTTATAATCCTTAGCTCTTGTTTTACAGCTTAGATGAACATCAACTCCCTTCTCCAAACCTATCTTGTTTTTTACTTTACTGTGGAATATTTTTAGGTAATTTCCTTGCAGCCACTTTTGCATATTTACAACATGACCCTTATATTTATATACAGATAATAAATGTAAGGACAATGAATAAACAGAAACACTTATATTTGTGATTTAGGCTGCATATACCGCATTTTTATAGCAACTTTTTAATAAAGCCTAGGGAAAACATATTTACATGAGTGAACACCTATTTAAAACAAAACAGAAATCTAAAAAGTAGAAATTCTTACCCTAAAAAACTCTTTAGTGGAGCCAGAATCTAATGTCCCATAAGCAATTTCTGTTTGCTTGGAAAGATCTTCTGCACTTTCAATGGGAGACACCATCCTCTCAACCGTCAGGAAGGCAGCTAAGTTAGCCGTGTAGGATGAGATTATGATGAGGGTAAAGAACCACCACACACCTCCAACAATGCGCCCAGACAGGGATCTAATAACAAGTATGAAATGGATTTGTAAAGTGAAATGAAAGTCCTAAAAAGGAACACGTTATCAGTTTTATGCAAATGACGCATTATACTACAGGGAAGCATTTCAGGCTATCTTATAGTACAGCTCTGCATACTAATCAGATGGGAAATCAAGGCATACTCCACTACATCTCCTGGACTTTTCTGAAATAAAAACTCCAGAGTTTACTTTAGGGAGAATTTAGTGATCCACTTCATCAAAGTTCTGAACACCCTGAAAGGAAACTGCTCCCATCATAACGTGCTATATTTAACACACAAGCTTGTTGTCCTCTCTGAAGTGAATTTGTGTGACATTATGAAGAGGATCAAACAAAATCAGAGAAACAGTGCTTTCAGATAAAAATGCACTTAGAAATTAAGTGCCTTTAGCTTGCTTCTTTTCCTAAGATGTTCAGACAAAGACCTATTTCCACAAAACAATGGCTTATGCTGCTGTGGACAATCTACACTGAGAAACAAATGGTATTATTTGCAATAAAAACTGGCCAGGGAATATCCATAAACTAAAAAGTACACACAACTTCTGAAAGATACAAGCATTTAACAAACTGAGGACTGGACACGAAACAGTGATAATACAGAAAAATGGTGACGAAAGTATATTTTAAAATAATAATAATCTGATGTTTTTAACTGCAGCAGCTGGGCTCTTATGGATCTTTGTTTTGCATCTCCTGCTCAAGAAGAAAGAAGAAAAGAGAACTCAAGAAAATATGTAAAACAGTATACAGCACACATCTAGAGAAATTCAATGATTTTTCAATACTCAAAAACTAATATAAGAAAATTACTGATACTGCCATTACTGTCAAACTTGACTTTCCGTTTCTAAATGATCCCTTAAACTTTGAAATTACTTACTACTTTGTTTCCAAACAGGACATTATAGGAAGGAGTACATAATCTTTGGAGATGTGATTATTTGGCAGAAGTGTGCATGCAGTTGAAAGTCTAATACTAAGGTATTGCAGTAGCTTAGGTATATCTTGATGTGTCTCCTGTCTATTAAGTAAACAAATTACAAATCACTTACCCAGGCTACTATATTTTGAATGAGATTTCAAACTAATTCTGACAAAATATTTATATAGATATAACTATATATATATACACACATTAAAACATGATAGTTATATAAAGCTGATTTGTTAACCTGGGAACAAAAATAAATAGAACCAATTCTGGACAAATTGCTTTTACTAATTGCTATTGTAAAAAAAATCTCTGTGATAATTCAGACATGAAAAGACTTATTCCATGTTGCAACAGACTCACTAATTTGCTGTAGTACCTGAAAAATCAAGTCAGATAAGGTCCAGAATATGTTATTAAAAAGGACCATAGAAAAGAAATTATTTAAAGTTCCTTCTAAATTTATATATATTCTGCAAACATGTTTTCTGTCACCTTTGAGAAAATATTATTTTGACATGAAAGTAATCTGAGTATAAAATAATTCTACAATTAAAAGATTGAATTATATGATAAATATGTATTTGCAAGGTAAAATCTCTGACAATGTGTATTTAATAACTGCTGATTTTATGGCACTTGATATTATATTGATGATGTCTGCTATAAATTATAACCTTCAAAAGCTCATGATGTCAGCAAAGTTGCTACTGACTTTGTAAAAAGAAATCAGCTCAATGCCAATCCAGACATTATGTTCCCACATGACATTTTATAAGTAAAATTTTTTTGAGGGTCATTTGTATTCAAAATTTTCCCACAAGGTCTGTCCCAGTTAAATAAACTATTTTTTTTATATAAATTTCAAACAGTTTCTAAAGATTGATAATTATACACTAGTATCAACCCACAATTGTACAAGAACCTCGTTCATCAAATCATTAAATACTGAAATAACAATTTCTGTGCACAACTACCTAAATTTGTGCACCATGGTTTATACTGACAAAGGTATTATATGGAGTACCAAGTCAGTACAGGGCAGTACACACCCCCCTCAAAAAAGATGAGGAAAACTTTGCTAAGTTTTCATTATCATATCATTATTCTATTCTATTCTATTCTGTTCTGTTCTGTTGCTTCTGTGCTACATGGCAACACAGGGATTGCTATTGCAGACCTGCTTCTAGGTGGTCCAGTCTTACTCGCACCACCTTCTATTCCAGAGTCAGGAAGCCCAAGTTACTTGTCTGCTCTACAATCCTTGCAGTGGTTGTCACTTTTATTAGAGAAATGATAGTAGCAATAGTGCAAAACCTAACTTCACAAAGGCGTTTTCCTGATGTCTGAAGAGATTCCTTCTCATATCTGCTCTAATTCATTTGCAGGGAGTTCAAATTCTGTAGTGATGGTTTTGGTGCAAGAACAAAAATAACTGAGGTGTTTTCACCCCTTTTCTACTTTTATAATAAACAAGTAATATACAAACTAACAGCTTTCCTCAAAAATACATTTGTAATGAAGTGCTGTTAAACACCTCACTGAAACTAAATCTTGAATCTCCAAAATGATTAGAGTTTCATGCACCTTTTATGATGACCATTTACTATCATTATTTTTATATCACCTTTCAAAAGTCATCAGACCGTGCACAACAGCTGTCATGCTTTAATAGCCAGTAAAGTAATAATAACAAAAAACATAGTTATTCTACTATAGCCTTGATTCAATAAAAATAATTTTGTAGCTAATAGAGGACATTGAAGACAACTAAACCTGTGAAATGTGTGATCAACACAAAAGCCCCAAAGGACTGAAATTAACACAGCTTCTCATGACCCAAAACAATTGGCTCTCGTTTCCTGTGTACAATTCTTATGGTGTTATACACCAAATCTGTCGCATCTTTCATCATAAAGACTGTCATATCTCATTGTAATATGCCAGCCTTTACACAGAATTGCTAAAGTTCTCAGGCAATAAGTGCTCTGCTATTTGAGCAACTTGAAAACCTGCTGTTGCCTTTTGGGATGCACGACTTCTACCTAAGAAACACTGCCTTAGTGCGATTTGTTTTGCATACTAGCCACTAGGCTCACTAGAAATTGACCTGTTCCCTGTCTCATTTTAGAATGTTTATAAGAAAGTTAAACTGCTTAGTATAATTAGGGAGGTCTTCTGATTTGATTTCCTTAAACCCAGTGGCCCTATTTCACTTGTTACTATAGTTCCTTCAAGCAGCAAGTAGTTATTTACCTATCTACTTACCACTTTGCTGAATCAAGGCTAGAACCACTTGTGCACAAAGGAAATAGAATATTTAATGAGCTGCAAAGGAATTAACATAAGTGCTTTACAGTTTTCCCTAATAAAGTAGGTGAAAATCCATGAGGAATTAAGCATTTTTAAACTGGACCTTCAAATTAATTTTAGCAATTTCCTTTGTGACTTTTCTAAAACTAGGCCATGGAAGAACAACAGTGTTTTGCAACTATCCACATGAAATTAGAGCCATCACATGACTTGTATTTCAGTTCCAGGCTCTCCTGTAGAAAAACAGCAGGTTAATAACTGTGTTATGATATGTAGTGAGTTTTAGAGGGAAAGTGCTGTCTGTGTAGTTCGTGACTGGTACGTTACCCTTTTTTTCCCATTACAGTTGTTGTGAATCATTTGCACTGTCAACTGTAAAATGGGAATATGCAGCAAAAACACGGTACCCCTCCAAGAAGGTATGGAATGACTTGAACCTTATGCATTTTACAGTCTCTGCATGGTGTATATAACTTCACTTGGCAAACGTATGATCGACATTAAGACAACATCGATCAAATACATCATGATCCTATGTCACAGGCAACTGCTTTTATTTCAAGGACTTTTGTGATTTTAGGGAGGGGAAAAAACATAGCAATTAATTTATTTCTGAGAGTGAAAATATATGCACCATGAACCTCCTCCGGCTGAGATGGCTGAGACCAAAAATGCACAAAGTTGAAATGGGCGAGTAACCAACCTTGGCGAAATATCGCATCCTTGCTGCATAAAGGCACCCAGGGAAAACCAGAGACTATTAAATATCCCAAATTCATTAGTTGATTCATTAGTTTGCGTTTCTCTTCCATCTTCAAATTCCTCAGTGTGCCACTCGTATGGGCTAAATCTGCTGACCAGGAATAAAACTACACTGACCCCAATGTAGGCAAAAACAATGCACATCCAGATTTCATATGCTAATGGATCAAGAAATGAAAACACTCCTGGCTTGGACTTCTGAGGCTTCTTGATCATTATTGATATCCCCAGGCTCATAAAGGGCTTTGAAAAGTCAATCACCTCTTCTCTCACCAATGTTATAGTTAGTGGAGCAATTGCAATATCGGCTTTCTGTAAAGGAAGAAAAAAAAGCGAATAATAACTAATATAATGATCAGAGCAAAAAATGGTTTAGTTTCTATTGCATTTCACAAATGGAAAATAGGATAGCAGAGACACTGGCAACATTCATTTCACTGAGAATGTCCCATGGAGAATTTCAGAAATTTTTAGTTGAAACTCTTCTTACTGAAATACATATAACCATAGGGTTGACATACTCCAAGCTTCCCTTTTCACATATGCCCTTTTAAAAGTATATTAACACTTTGAAAAGTCGTAAGAGTACACTGCCTTTCACCTGGTCAGTAGGATGAAATATACATTCACTTCCCCCCAACTTCATCTACATTTAAAATCTAATTCTGTGTTTTACTTTCAAAAAAATTTTTCATGCCAATACAAATTACTAATTCTCTATCAAAGGAATTAGATAAATTTCCTCTACTCTATAGAGAAAAATAAACCAAATCCCGCTCCTTCCATCAGTCATCTTTAATGGCATTATTATAAAAGATTTTCTTACCCCATAAACAAGTTCTCCAACCATCCCATTCCAGATTTTCGTGTCTGCATCCCTTGCCCCATACTTGCCATCCCCAACAATTGTGAGCTTATACTTGAATCCACAGTGTTTAGCAATTTCTGTAGCTAAGTCCACACAATAGCCCTCATATCGATCATTTCCTTCAAGCATTTCATGATTTTTCTTCATCATGACATACGGGGACTCCTGCACAGAAAGAACTTGCCTTAGCTACTTGGTAAAGAGACACATATATCAGTTGTGCACTTCATAGATTAATATGTTTCCTCTTACATGAGAAAAAAAGAGAAGATAACATCCAAATCGTACATGCTATGCATATGTTAGCTGTTAATTACTTATGTGACATGTCCTTAACACATTTAAAAGCTGCACTCTCCACAGTCATACACAATAACAATACTTACAGGTATAGTGATTCCCAGCAGTATGTTAATAATGACCATGAATGTTAACAGGAGTTATGCATTCAGAGAAGAAAGAGTACGTTCCAAAACCAGTTTCTTTCTTTCATACAGTTTGGATGGAAGAAGGCAAAGGTATTTTAGTTTCTTTTGTTGTTGTCTCAATACAAGAAAATTCTTTCCTATTTCACAACCACATCCCTCCTTGGGAAAACACTTCAGGCTCTCCAGGCTATATCTTTATTGAATTGCTACACAAACAACAGGTAAGATATCTATAACTACGCAGTAAAGTTCTACCATCAGCAAAACTGGTGATGAGTCATAAGAAGTCTTAAAGTAATGTATCTCCTCTTTGCTCAGTTGTTACTGAGCTATTCTTACATGCAGTGAAATAGCTATGCTAGCCTGTGAATAGTCCAAACTGATAAAGAAGTTGAACAGAAGAATGCTGTTCTATAACAGTACATATCATTACTTTCCAGACAACTAGAACACAACTTTTAATGTTTTATTTTACACTTCACCAATCCATAGCAGCTATAACTCTGAAGCATAAGAACCAGTCTCTTTGTTGTTTGGCAAAATCCATTCTCCAAAACTAACTCTATGGTTCTGCCTCTCAGACAATGTTCCCTCCTTTGAAAGCAAATATTTCATTCCCATTTTCAGGTCTAAAAATTTTAACTTTCGAGGATGTTCAATCAATGACCATTTGTCTTCTACAGAACAAAACAGCATACTGAATCACATACTTTTCCTTAATTTCCAGATTTTATTTATGTATCATAATGAGTAACAGGTCACAACCTCAAATAATAAAAAGACAATATATTTAGACTAACATAATGATGAGAAACAAATCACTGTAGGACAGACTGTCTTCTGACAAAATATGAGGTTAATTACCAAAATAGTGGTGACAATAATAGTCTTATTCTCTAGTCCTGAAGATTCATTTCCAAGGGGGCCATCAAGAGGATTCACAACCATTTTGTCCACTTCACTCCAATATCCAATCTAAAGAGAGTTTATAGGATGCACAGACACCAGTGAATACGAACTTTCATAGAAAAGGTAAAGTATGCTATTACTATGTCCTTGATTTATGCTCGGAGAACTGTTTTAGCTATGGATTTACCAGTGTAAGTATTTCTATTTATGTAGTTAAAGACTATAGCAAACAGTAACAAGATTGAACTAGTGACATTTGTTCACATTAAATTGTCTAATACAAGCATACCATTTTCATTCACATATTAACAGGTTTTAGTATCAACATCACCTACTGTAGGGCTGAAAGGGTTATGAAATACTCCAGATTAGGATGACATGAGAAACTGGCTTTTCCTGAAAGGTTTGGAATTAGAGCAGAAAGATAATCACATTTAAAGAAACCTCACTGAAAAGCTGTTTTCTGCATCTGTCATTCAGAAGCTTATTTCCCCAAATACTGGCTCACATTTCATAATTCAGATCAGAAAGCGAAAAGTTTAATGCACAAAACTGAAAGGAAAATACTCTTATGTAGTACTTACCAGCAATAACAAGTCCTATTTGTTAGAAAAAAAAAATACATATTTTTATTTTATTCTGCAAGACCATTGTAGAATACACCTATAAATAAATATTACCACAACTTATGCCTTAATTAGTCTATAGGGTTTCATTACCTACCTTAACCAGTTGCTTAGCATGGTAAAACCTTTAAAGACACTGTAATACAGCTCAAATTACCTTCCGAGGACCAGTACTTTTGAGTTCCATGATGTTTATTGTAAAATTGATCCTCTTTCCATTCTGATCAAACTTTATATTCCCTGTTAGACCTTCCACCTGAACCTATATAGACGAAGACGAAAGTGGTAGAAGAATTAAGTTTGTTCCTTTTTAGAAAATGCATTTTGTATTTCCATAAATGATTACTGATATTTCAAAAACATTCAGTTTAGACTCTTTTCCATATACAATATATTATCTTGATATCAGACACGTTCCTTCGTTTACTTCCACATCATTCCCAGCAAGATCCAGGCAGGTTAGGAGACTGGAAGGTTCTTTTCAAGCATTTATAGAGAATTTCACACACGCACTCATCCCGGCATTCACTCTAAGGAAGCTACCTGTTTCAATGCCCTTTCTATTTCTACACCATGACCCCAGGGTACAGCTGGATTTGCAAGACAATCTCCAGCATTTCCTCTTCTGGAGATCTCAATCCTCTGTTTACGCAAATTACGGAAAGCTTCTGTCATCACTTGAACAGCATCATAGGTCAGAGCAGATGTATACTGAAAAGAAGTGAAATTATTTAATTAAAAAACAGCTTCAGCTTCACTACACCTTCCAATCCACTCATCAATTCATTAAACACAGAAACTTACTAAAAATAATAAGGACAGTAAGATATACTTGAAATCAGACTAGTTTTTCTTTAGTTTTGGAGTTACTACCCTCTGAGGGGCATCTATGCAAATTAATGAAGTGTTCTCCATCGGAATGGTTAGGAGCAGTGCTAGTAAGTCTAAACTGAAGATCTACAGTTGTTTTCAGTGTGAATTACATTGCTTTCTCACTATGACTGTGTAACAGTTCTGTGTGCAGACACGGCTGTGAGTCCATGGAGGTGAAAGAGGGAAAAAAGACATAATTTACATTTTTTAACTTGAGTTACCCTCTAAAAACAAGAAATTGTTCCTCTGATTACACTCTTCATGGAGATGCATTTATATACAGATCTCTAGACTACATCTCCTCCCACCTATATACAGACAAAACCGTACAAAATATATTTGTATATACATGTGCTTAACTTATAACTGTTAAATATAAAACCTCAGGGATAGCTATTTTCAAGTATGTAATACCTTGTCAACACCAAGAAAAAACAGGTTTTTGGGCTGAGATGTCTGGAAGAAGTGATGCCCCTCAAAGAGCAACACAGATAGGCAAGGAAAAGCCCCGTGCTTCTAATCTGACACAATATAAGGAGCTTTACAACTTTTGAGACATCAGAGAAGAATCCTGTGATCACATGCCTCAGAAGCTGGGGCTAAATAGTCAAAAGCAGTTATCTTCAGTGACTGGAAATTTTTACATCTTAACTAACTGAACAGAAACCACATGTACACGTACACAGAGCACTTTGTTGGATGGGCTTTATGAGTCCAGAACATTGCAATTAAGCAAAATATAAGGGACATTTTTGGAAATATGGGCTAGAATATAACTACTTACAGCCTTATGAATGAATGCAACGATCCCTATGAAGGCTATTAGATGCTGAAAATATATAAACTGTAAAGTGGAGAGAAATGATATATTGGCTCTTTGCTTCAATGGCTCAGAGTTTAATGAGAATTTTAATTAGCTAGCGCAAGTCATGCAGAAGGCTCTTGTAATTGTGACCAAGACAGCCTCTTGAATTGAGGTCATTTTTGTATGCAATTGTTAGACCTTGGAGAGGAAGAAAAGGAGGGTGGAAGTCTTTTCTTCAGATATATAAGCATACAGGGTGATTAATGTGAATCTTCTCAAAAAAGGTCTCTCAGTGACTTCTATGGAAATCTTTAAAAGGATCAGAACAGCAGAAGAACTGAATTGAAAGACTGACTGGAGCTAATAATACTTTCTGCTACTGGAGTAGCAGTGATTAAGTGGTGGACATGTATTTGAAGATGAGGAGAAGGTAACAGAGAGAAGAGAAAGGACCCTGACTAATTTTTTGGGATGGACTAGCAATACTTCTTTAAGTGTGGCTCTTTGCAGTACAGAAACGTATTGTCGTTGGGATCACGCTGCAAGGGCTCGACCTTAAGGAGAAGAAGCTGTGGCATTGATCTGCATGGCTCGACCTTAAGGAGAAGGAGCTGTGGCACTGAGAAGCTGGTAAAGAGCTGGATATCTGCACAGCTCAGCCTTGAGAAGGAGCTGTGGTAAACAACTAAGAGGAAGCAAAGGAGCACAGGAACACCTGCAGGCAGCGAATCCTGACTGTGTGAGAGGCGCATGGACAGCGCGTGATATTTTGTATATAGCCAATTGCAATAGTGTGTGTAACAAGCTGTAACCAATCATGAGTGCGTGCGCGGTGACTAAACAAAGATTATGATATATATTGGAGTCAGACAAGACAATAAATGGCTTCGGAATATAACTCTCATAGAGTTGTGAAGTCCATCCTTCTCCCGCATATTGTACCACACTAGTGTTTTGAGAAACTTTGGACACAGCACTGTCATTAACCACTGAACCATCAACCACTGAAACATACTTTGGGTAGCAGAGAAAATAAGAGCTTGAAATTGAGAAGTTATAGTGCTAATTCAGCTATTCTATGTTTCATTTGAGCCTTGTGATATGTTTAATGTATTATCTCAAGATTATTATCCCTATAGTATATAATTACCGGCCTGAATATTCACAACACATATTCAGTTTGTGTAGGGATTTGCCTATCAATATAGATCTGTATGTGTATATGTGTCACCACATATATAAAATCCAAATGCTTTAATTTAGGTTAAGTCAGCTTTAATTGAAGGATCTCAAAATAGTTTACAAGCATCTTACACCTTCATGTTGTTGGAGATGCCACGAGAGCAAACAGCCCATGCATCATTTCTTACTGCTTTATCCTGCATACGCTTTTGGCTCCTAATACCCTTCATGAGGCTCACTAAAACTATCTATAGCTTCATGAATAGATGTAAAGTTGACAAACTAAAAGAAAGAGAACTCATTACCATAAACAAGAAATGACAGACAGACAACCAGTTCATGCAGAGGGATGTCTGTGTATGTGTCTGCATAATAAAGAAAATTGTCATAAGTTAAAGGATACATTAGCCCTGTATTGCTTCACTTTGTTTTATACTGGAGATTCATCGTGTTCTGATCTGCACTATTAAAATAATGAGACTGCTATTTGGAATATTATTCTCTGGAAGTGGAATGAGCTCCTACAGCCTAGTACTTTTACAGCAGTGTAAATCTCCTAACTTCATTTCAGTTCCTTTCAAGTTTACATGATAAAATCAGCAACTTTAATACAAAATGGTACAGGTACTACCCTATAGTTCCTACAGAATCATCCATATCTTGCTTCTCATAATTATAGAACTATGATAATGATAAACTGATAATATAAACTGTAACATAACGCACCAAAGTGCCTAACAATTTTAGGTTATTTGCTATGAAACAGGGAATTCATGTATGACATATGAAAAGAATTCTCTCCAAATAAATAAATGCCCTAATTACCAAGAAGGGAAAACACAAGGCTCATATGCAATTTTATTCAACTTAAATTTAAAATGTATTATAGACCTTAATAAAATTTTTAAGCTGCAGTTGCAAGATGAATTTGAAACGTAAAGGCAAAACAAAGTCACTCCAGACTAAGCAGAAGTTATTAATCATGTGCTGTCCAGGAAAAACTGGCAAGATAGTGACTTTTGTAACTTTAGCCCTTTTCCAGTAATTCAGAAGATACAAGAAATCCTTAACAAAAAGGCCCAGTATATCATTTTGTACAATCAGTAACTGAATCTTCTGAAGATGAAATTGCAGAAGACACCCCCAGAACCACAAGGGTTTTTTTATACATATATTTTAAAGCCGTAAGATATTAGAAACAGATGTAATGTTAGCCTGTTAGTCCTGTGTTTAACCCAATGCCTGTCCATGTGCTGAAGACATAAAGTTGAGAGAGATGCTTAAAGATTTAAAATATATCATTAAAAGAATATACTTGAGCAATGGAAAAGAAATGAAAATATGAAGACATAAGTAAAATACATAGAAAAAAGAAAAAAGGGAAGTATTCTGAATGACAAGAAATCAAATTCTTTTTCTCTTGATTTGGATATCTGCAATATCTAAATCTATCCTTGACATACCAGCTGTTGGCTTTTTTCACAGTCAGAGAAAAGAAATAAGCATTTTAAGGTTTGATTCATTTGACCTGTTAGACACCTTCTTTAAGATTAAATGAATCGTGCCTTAGATTCCATTAATTTGATCTCCAGTGACTCAGACTACTGGAGGAGTCCAGGGCAATCAGCTTAGATACATATGTCTACACTGTAGACACACTAAAAACAAATTAAAACCACTCAAGGGGACTATGAACTAGCCATTCAGCCCTAATCTAACACAACAGTGAGAAAGACAAAATAAAAAGATATTTTGGGCAGAGACTGCACCAGCAGAGTCAAAATATGCAGTGCTAGTGTACAAGACACTTGGGAGACCTCAGCTAGAATGGCATATCCAGCTGAAGCAGTGTTCAAGAAGGCCCAAATCAGTCTGAAACAGGCACAGAAGACGTTTCCTCACCATGCGTGGGGGCTGCTATTGCAACAGCAGGAGAAGGAACACTGTATCACTAACAGAGGTTAAGAGAAAGGAGGTGTAAAATCAGATACAAATATTTTTCCTTGGAGGGAAGATTCAAAGAGAGGTAATACAGGAAGTGTTCTTTGTTGCAAGAGCAAGTGGGTAGAATCAATGGGTATAACCAAATGTTCAGCATTTTTCCTTGTATTTAAACAATTTAAATATACTTAAATACCAACAAATATACATCAAAGGCAGTAAGAGACAAACTTTGTGTCCTTGTAGCTTGTGGGTATATTAAATGTTCCACTTACTGCTCTATACTAGCAAACCTTTTTCCAATGGTTCACTACATATTTTTTCACCCTGTTTGGAATACTTCACTAAACTATACACAGACTAAACTAGGATATCAAATGGTATCTGGTTTTAATCCATGTTATAGCTTTAATTTGCTTTGAGAATTATATTCAATAAAATCTCTCATCTGAATTTTGTGCATTTTTCCCCACAACAAAGTATTTCTCTCCTAGAATGCTAGTATATACCACAAAAGCCTTTTCATAGTGCTTTGTACAATAATTGTGCTTTTTGGTCAAAACTCACAAAACTCTGTCAAATTGTTTGTAATTTCAGAAGTAACTGCTAGAGATAGGTATAAAAATATAGAAGCATTCCTACATTTGTATATATTATATGTAAAAAATAGGTACACACATATATAAAGCTGCAAGCAAAAAGAATGAGAGACAAAGTTACTTGTCAAGAATTAGTAAAGGAACTGGGCAACTACCTCCTGTTGACTTTCAATGTAGTCAAACTAATGCAACTTGGGCACCTATTTCTTAAGGGTCTTTCTTTAATTAACATACCTGGGGGCTATTTTGAAACGGACAGTATTACACACACTTTGGAAAACATTTGAAAGTAGCCTGACAGATGAAAGAGTTGGTGGAAAATTCACTAACTGATAGGAAACAGCTACTTCCTTCAGGATCTCTTGTGGTGCCTTGCATACTGTCATGACAGAGTATGGGAATGCATATAGTTACTTTCAATAGAAATAAGAGATGTTGTCAAATGTTGTACACAAAAATGTCATTGTAAATCCAGATGGCTTTTAATTGTGCCCATAATCATGCATTGTTCTCATTCGTTCTGTGCAGACATTAGCATGAATGGGGTCTGTATGAAGCAGCATGTCAGGCTGGTTGCCATTCCAACTGCAAATGGGCTTTAAGCACAAGAGCATCTTCATTACTTATGGGCATGTTTCAAACACTGGGGACACGAAGTAGAGTCAGGGAGCCCAGAAAAGACTGAATGCTTGCCTCTTCCTCTCTGATCTTTACATGAGAATGGAGCTCATGTGAAAACAGGCAGCCTTTACAACAGGCTTGCTTCCAGCTGAAAATAATTCCAAAAGATATTTGGAAATATTTGATTATTTGTAGTTTTTTTTATAACAATCCTGGTCCTGACTAAAAGGGGAAGAGAAATTAATAAAACATAAAATTAATGGATCTTTGAAAAAAATTTTTTTTACTTAATCTCAGTAAAGACAGGGTTAGAGATCAAGTCCTATTTATCTTAACAAATATACTATCTTTATGAAATTTTGTTTCCAGAGGTTGTAGAGTCAGATCAACTGTGCTTTGATTATAGCCTTTATTTAAATGCAATTCCAGCATTCTGTCTGCACAGAGTAGCTAAACAAATAATAAATATTTTTGCTCTGAAATGCCATAATGTTTTGGGCAGAATATCAGATGCAAAGAACACCTTAAGCAACCCATCACCTTAGAAGAATTTAAGTGTTCAGATCCAAAACTCGTATCCAGAAAATCTGCTGATTTTGTGATGTATTTATGTTCTTTAGGTATCTCCTTGTTTGGTTTAGAAAGGCTGCTTTGGGCACACCCAGAACAACTTTGGTTTCTAGCCCAGTAGTTAGGTGCTTGCCTAAGCCTACATCTCTGGAAGCGTAACTCCTATTTGAAAGGCTTACTCATAGCACATTCAGAGGACACTGACAAGACTGGGGCACTTGAATTATCCTAACACGCCCACTGTAGGATATTTATAGGGGAAAGCGACCTTCTTTCACTACTTTTAAAACTGAATATAGCAAAGATCACAAGATTTATGAACCCCAAGGTGCTTGGCCTTTCTATCTATTTCTCCTACTAATCTAATAGGAAGGAGATTCACAGACTGTAATTCCTCCCTCAAGATTACTTCCAATCCAGAAGAACACTGTTCTCACTAGAGTCATCAGAGATGCTGATTCTGCAGAAAAAAAAGAGTGCAGGTACCTACTTCTTTTTTCCTTCATTTTTTGATTTTACACTGAGGACGGAGGGTTTAAAGTACTTTGGTCTTCCATTAGATTTAATGCAATGGCCAAAGAGAAGAGCTAATGCTACTGTAAAACAGATGTTTCTTGAAAATACTAGAAAGATGTCAGCGAAGAGAAAAATTATGGCTCTGGGCAAAAGTCTTAGCAACAGAGTGAACCCTCTGTCTTCCCAGAGGAAGCAGAACGATGCCAGATCTTATTAATGGCACTGGCATTTGGATCTACCAAGGTTCCAGACATTTCTCCATTCAAAAAAACAGAAAGTCAGCATTCGCGTCTTACACTCGTTCAGGAGTGTTAATACAGAAGTTGTGTGGGAATTCATCCCTTCCATTTTCCAGAAGGTCAAAGTAGCCTAGCATTGTGCCCCCTTTATTTTCTGAAAATGCATTACAGAGAAAGAGCTCCACCATGTCAGACAATCTTAGAAATCCTTTGACCTTGGTCTCAACTAAGCCATCTGTACCCACAGAAAGATGGGCAGATGCCTTCAGAAGTGTCCTGCCATTTACTCTGGGTCCACTGTGTTTGGTCTCAGCTTTTATTGATCATGGCGAATGGATCTAAAGCAGACAACTGGTGAGATCATTCAATATTGTTCACTCAAAGAGTGGTCAGTAATGATGCTATAGTACAGCACGCTGCTGTACAAGGCTTTTATTTTGCTTTTGCTCCAATAATCATGTATAAGCAATTTAAAGTCAATGAAACATTGAAGCAGACACCAACTTTTGCAAGATGTTCTCCTAGCCAGTGCCATTAAAAACAGCATGGTAGTTTTTACGCTAGTATTAAAAAAAATTTTTAAAATGTTCACAGCTGTAGCAGTTTTTTCTAAATACTATGCTGCAATATAAAAATATCCTCCCTTTAAACACTTCTTAATGAGAAAGAATGATTATCAGGTATTAAAAGAAGATCTTGAAAGGAGTAGAGTAGGTTTTAATGCAAATCTTCACACCGTATCTTTTTTCTCTATCTTGTATGTATAGGTTTGAGACCTGGAGTGAATTTAACCTTCTTCCTTATCCCTCTGAAAACTCCTAAATAAAAAATCAGGAAGTCACCTAATCTCTCCTTACAGTAAAGGCAGAAACAACTCTCAACTATTCATAATTTACATATTTGTAAAAATGTAAATTGTACATTCACTACATTTGTGTAACAGCTTCTTTGAACTTCAAATCATGGAGGTTCTTAAAAATTCCAGTCATTACCCAATGCCCCGAGAAGTTTACTATCTAAACACACTTCTTTTTATTAATTTCCTTAAAAAGTTTATTAATTCTCACCCTATTATTTCCATTTTTTTAGAAGTGTTTTAAAACCTAATTATCAAACCTAAAGCTTACTCCTGGTGAAATTTACATCACCAAAAAACACAGACCTTTACAAAAAATTAAATCAAATTACTTGGATTTGAATCCAGAACTTGACAGAAATAATAAAAACAATTATTTGGATTTCAACCCACAGCATTTTATTTATTAAAAAAAGATGTTGTTGTCTTCTAATCCATGCCACTGCCTGTGGAAAATATCCAAACTGACAAAATAAATAAGATTTTAAAATTATTTCTGTAATCTTACTTGTAACTTTAAACAGAACACACTTGCAAACTGCAATGTCACTGGTGATAAAAATCACCTTTAATTTACTGCAAACCACAAAGAACATATGCTTTTTTAATTGTCACCATACAAATACATAAAACCTTTTTCTTCAAGGCTAAGCTAGAGAAAAGTTTGGGGGATTGGTGGTTTGTTTTTTTGTGGGGTTTTTTTGTTTTGGTTTTCTTTTTTTTTTTTTACCGCTTTACCCTAAAAATACACTTGAGTGTCTTCACATTCCTATGTTCTATGACAAACGTCACCTCCTCTTCAAAAATTATGGTTAGTCATAAATCAGTAAGCATATGTGCCTTAGAGCAGATACAAATTTTAAAATATAAAATGCTCTTTTAATAAAATATTTACTGAAATATAGTCTTCACTGCTCCTTTCATGATAAAAGTGGCCATCCAAGCATTATTAACTATGGTAAATATCCTTGGCATGTTGAACTTTTAACCAAAAGAAAGTTATTAGAATGATCATAAAAATGTATTCTAGATCATCTTCTAGTACAGTAATTCATGGTTGGTAAAATTAATGAAAATGGTAGATGAGAGATTAGATCAGTCTGTCTTATCATTCATATAGTATCAGTCATTTTATAAGAACCTGAAACTTCTACTAGGCTCTTAAGCTGTATTATTTTTACTCATAGTCAACAGAAAGTCCTATATAGATTAATGGAAATAAATTATTTACCCTAGAAGGTGAACAACACTGCAGTAGAAATGATTCTCAACTGGAATTTCATATGAGGATTCTTTAGGTTGAAATTTTTTACTAGCCTGTTAAATAAAGCCACACTAAATAACTTTTAATTTGGTTTTAATATATTCTGAATCATCATCATTTTCTGTAACAACCTGTAGGAGAGGTACCTGGACTTGATATTACAATACACCTTGCACAAATTCACTTACCAGGAAGAAAACAAAACAAAGCACACAAAAAAATCAACAGGATCTGAGAGTTCTCATCATACATACTGCAGTGTTTAAAAATTTCCAAAATCTTCCATTTAAAACTAATAGTAATAATTCAAGTCTTAAGTTAAGGAAAAAAACCAACACCAGGAAAACCACCCCCAAAAACCACACCTCCCTATTTTCATTATCAATTCTCATCTACCCTCAACCAGCACAAGTATTTGCCTATTGTCTCAAGATTAAACACTTTCTCCTGTTTGCTCCAATCTAATTCCAAGTAAAATACTAACAGAATTAAATACACCAATCTTAACAGGTTGCTGATTTTACCAAAAAAGTTATTGCCAGAGTAATATAGGCAGCTACGTAACGTTGCCTGGTCCTTAATACCAGCCTTGCCCCAGCAGTAAGCCTGCATGTCTCCTCTCCTTGTTCACTTGAGTGATCCTCAGTGCTTCTCCTCCCCTCCTATTCCGATCCGAGAAACCTTCTGCCATAGATGCCTCTCCAGCTCGGAGCTGCCACCACCCTTCTGTGCCTTCCACTTACATCCCAACAGGCTCTTTCCACTTTGCTGACCCACCCCCCCCCTTTTTTTTTTTTTAATGACACATTCCTCCTACTACTTCCAGCTTTGTGTATCACTCCTCCTCCTCCTCTTATCCCCATTTCTCCATCAAGCTCTCCTGTCCTAAATAACACTGATCTTGGTGAGGTCAGAGGTATGCCTAACCTTGCTGAACACTTGGAGCATGAGGAATAGTAGCTGTCTTCTGTTTATATCAACCATATTCAGGTGAATAGATGGTTGAAAAAAAAAAAAACAATAGAGTTGTTGGGAAAATAGGCAGGAGGAATCCATCACATTTTGTTGGCTGAAGATCCTTTAACACTTCAGTGGATTCAAATTCAAAGAAACAGAGATGCATAGGGACACTGGGACTTGGCTCTGTAGTTTTCTGAAGTCTGGCAAGTACTTTTGCTTTGGCACAGTTCAGCCACTTTTACTTGCAGGACTGAAGGATCTGGGTCAATAGGCCCTTTGTGCATCTGAGACAAATTTACACATACTGCCTCAAACCACCCGCTGCTTTCACTGACTAAATGTGCCATTTTTTAACTGAGTTTTCTTTAAAAAAACCCCAAACACAACAAACCAACTATGCTGGAATGAGTGATTACTTATGCAAAAGCCCCTTAAGCTATTAAAAAGAAGCATGAAGTTTTAAACACTGAAATTTCTTACACCCACATTTTTCATATATATTTTTGCAAGTAGAGAAGATTGAATACTAGGATTCAGAAGCCCAGTGAAACCAGGTAGCTAGAACACCAACTGCTAAATGTATATTTTTTATGCCCAGGAAACCAAAACACAAGGACTGGAAAATGTAGGCAGAAAAATCTCACAAATCTACAGTTTTACACGGGCACTTAAAAAAAAAAGAGACTCTAGTTAAATTCCTAATTAAAATCACATAATAAATACTGAAATTAACCAAGTTTTTTTAATTGTTATTTATAAATCATTATAATCTACTTGAATTCAGGCATAATCAATCACATTCTTCCATTTAAAACTGTAGCAGGTACAACAGAGTATCACTTATAACTCTTATTAAAATGCCGGGGATTATAAAACATTTTCTAACACACTGCAATCCTAAGAGGCATGCCCCAAAATGAAGGTATTGTCTAATTCATTAATTGCACACTTCTGCTTAGTCGTCTACATCTAGACCAAATGCTTTCTGAATTTCCAGTTTTAAGAAATGTTTTCACTGTTGTCATCTTTGTTCCTTATTATCAGTGAGTGATCTAAATTTTATTTATTTCTGCAAGTTAAATACTTATTTTTATATTTGTCTGCATGTTCTCTGTATTCCATCCTTGACGTAAATCAGCACCAGTAGAGTTAAACTAGCAGTTTGCATTACAAGCTTCTTCCTGACTTACAGTTTAAGATTGTCAGTTTTCAACTTTTGCAATTTTATCATAAAGAGCATGCTGTTTGGTATTACACAAACACTTCAAATTCTAGAATTACTTATCTTTGAAAAAAATATATTTCATAATAATTTTCAAAAGACTAGATGACTTGGCTATAAAAAAATGACTTGGCTATGAAAATGTGAAACTACTAATGGCAAATCAGAAAGCAAAACAACCTATCGTTTTGTTATCTTAGCTATGCATTGATTGTGTGTGTGGGGAAGAGATCATGAAGCTTGAAATACAATTGTATGAATTCTGAACATCTGACACATAATGTACCAGCATGAGACAGTTTAAGCTATCGAAAACAGCTGCAATGAGTACTGGGGTCTTTACCATCTTCCAAGACAACTGTATTCTTGGCGAGTCTGAGCTGCTTTAGGTTTTCAACCAGGCAGACCCAAATTCTTTTCTGCATGCTGCACATAGTTTCTATATGTATCCTACACAATTTGTCTTGGATACTTCTTGCACACATCGAGCCTAAGGTTGCTCTTAGAAAAGCTCATCAGAGTAGGATGGCTTAGTACTAAAATCTCATTAGCCTTCAAGAGGTACGAGTTGAGCTTCTTCCTGGAATTAGACCAAAGGCTGCCCCCAAACAGAATGGGTTAATCAGATTAGGAAGTTGGAGCAGTTGGATATGAAAATGGATGTGTTGTCCTTCAGTGTCCTTCCAAATTGGCAAGAGGCTTCCCTTAGACATAATAGCCTGACACACTAAGGCTCAGAAAGCCCAGCGTATTTGTAAACACACAATAAGGGACCAAAAGGGGACTCCAACTTGTTATTATTATTAGGCCTTTATAAAATTAAACGTAGCTTTCATTTTGCTACTTGACAAAGAAGATCACCAGGACACTCAGTGGTATGTTTCAAGATTTACACATTATTAGCTCTTCTAGAATTGCATGCAGAGACTGGTAACACCCTCAATTACAACAGATATATTTTCAATTTACTCTGAGGTAAACAGTATATCAGCTTTACTTTTGAAAGATGAAAAGATCTTTTGTAAAAAGGCAGCAAAGCACAAAAGTTTTAAGTGTCCTGCTTAAGCTTTAAATCTTCAAGTGTTTTTATCAGTACAGGTACAGGGCAGCTACAAATAAAATCAGTGTCTCTTCTCATCTATGTTCTAAGACTGCAATTTCTTATAATTAGTATTTTATAAATTGTGAAGATACATTTTTAAAGCAATTTCATCCAGGTCCTCTTCTTGGAACATGTTTTCAACAATGTTTTTCCCTCTTGAAACGTATGTTCCTTTGAAACGCACTTTTTTTTAGAAAGAGGTGTCTTTGTCCATTTTCAGGACTGTACTTGGGTGCTGTGATATGTCTCGTCACATCGGATCAGTCATATTCCATTGACTTGCATTTTATAATGTAAAATGAAAGTATACTTCCTTTTGGGTTACAAAAGGAAGATAATACAACACAGTTGCAATGCTATTGCCTGCAATGAGATAACATTTGCAATCCCAGGGATAACGTTACCTGCTAGGGGCATGTAACCTCCTCCCATTTCTGCATTGATAATACAGGACTGTTATTAGCCTTCCTAGTCTGTTTCATACAGAATTTGCAGTGACAGCTTCCTAGATTCCATGGGAACTTGTGGCAAAAGCTCATCTATAACAACTGACAATTTGGACAACTGCCTCAAAACCAGAAGGGGAGAAAGGTTATTCATAAGATTGCAGAAAGGACAAATGGGAGACCAGTGAGTTAACCTGCTCAATTACTTCAATGTTTACACACTATTCCAAGAAGCGAAGGATAAACACAGCTAGAATATTAATGTAAGAAGGAATGGCGTGTTTGGGAAGGTCAGGTTGGAAATGCAATTCAACAAGAATAGATGAAAAATCCTGTACTTTAGAGGAATGATCAAGTGCACAGATATGGTATGAGACTGTCTAAATTGGCAGCAGTACACAAAAGCAATGCAGAAAGCGATCTGGATGTTAGTGTGCATCTCACGATAAATACATTTCAACAGTATCATGATGGGGGTGGGGGGAATAACACAAAAGGAAGCCCTGAAGAAGAGGGCTCTCTGAAATACAAGAAGCCATTATTTCAATTTCTACAGCATAGCACTCAGATGTGGTGCAGTACCCAGTCTGGCGTTTCAAAGAAGATGGGTACCAATTACAAAAGTTTCAGAGCAAAGTGACGAACAGGATTTGAGAGTACAAAATTCAAAGGAAAAGGGATTATTTAGTTTAGCAGGGAGGAAAGCAAGGACAAATATGGCAGACATCTACAAATATAGGACAGCTGAAAAGGAGAACGTCCTCATATCCATTAGAAATAGGTAACAGAGTAACAGACTAGGCAATATAAAGGCTGATTTAGGTTAGACAAGACTATTTAAGCTCTGGAACAAAATGCTTGGGGAAGTTGCAAAATCACTATCCATAGGAACTGCACAGGTATAGCAGACTGCCTTCAGGCAGGGAGGATGGACCAGCTGACGGACTGCTCAGAGACCTTTCTTGCCCTGTTTCTGTGATTTCTATGATTCTGCTCTGCTTCTAGCTCCCTCAAGGATAAGGAATGAAATATGACATAGCTCTGTCCTTACACGTAATGGCAAGCAAAAACTACAAGAAATACATGTGTAAGGGCAAAAGATAGAAAGCAACACAAAGAAATAGTAACTGATACAATCAGTCTCTCCAAACATTGCAATATACATCCACTTGCCCCCCTCCATCAATACCTGTAGCATTTATAAATTATCTGATAATTTAACATGTCTCAGTCTCTTGACTGAGTATCAGTGCTACCCTGTACATTCCTTGAACATACTAAGGAAGACAGATCAGCCTTTTTAACCTTTTTAATTGAATTTAAAATGTGCTTTAAGTTAATGAAATTCATGAAAAATAAGTGTTTTGATTAATTTATTTTTCCTATCTACAACAAAATAAACCTCAAAAACGTAAGATATTCCAAATACTCCCCTTCAACCCTTTCAATTTCTAGTAGACCCGAAAGTACCTATCATGGAAGAAAAAAAGGGAATACTTGTGATAAAGTTACAGATTATAATGATATAACAAAACATTGAAACCACTTCATCTTAACTAAAACACATGGAATTTCCCCCCTACCTTAAGTAATATCAAAAGTACCAGATGTGTCCCATCAATTCATTTTTCCATCAATGAGAAAAATTGCATCTTGGTTTCAGTTAGACTTTTTTTACTTTAGTCATGTGTTTCACTGTGATTATTTACCGACTATGATTCTGCAATATTAGTAGGTAGGTAGGTAGATTTGGGCACTCAGGAATCAGAGAGATAAAAGAATTGTATTAATTACTCGGAGCCCCATCTCTTCCCTTTTTCCTAAAAGAGAGCAACACATATTACATACATTACATGTATGCAATATGAATGTATCTAAAGGCATGACACAGCCTCTAGTTTATTTTGTCAAATATCAACTGAGAAATTTACTTATTCTCTCATAAATATTTTAAAATACAAAAATAACCACAGAAAAATCATAGTTTTGACTAAGTCCTGCACAAATTTGGCCTCAGAAAAAGGGAACCTACAAACGTTATTGTTATGCCTAGAGCATTTGCCATATAACTTTTTGTCTTAACACATTTTAGAGTCATTTAAGTATATTCATTCTTAATAAAATTTCCAATTGTATTACTTAAAAATTATTTAGCATTAAAATTGAGTTATTCTTTTTAATATCTTGCAAGCACTAATTGATCTTCATAACGGTCACATAAGGTAAGAAGGTACTATTATCCTAGTTTTATCCAGAGGGAAAATTGAGGTAAGGAAGTTTAATCACTTGTCCAGTGTCATATCTTGTGTCACTCAGGCCTGAAGTCAGACCATGATTCTGTAACTTATGCATACCATTTAATTTTAAAAGTCTTTGTAGGATTTAGGCATCTGTCTCATAGAAACTGTCTTACCATTTCTTTGGGAGATTATGTTATATCAGAAAGTGCTAGATCTGTGCTCCTTGGAAACCTATGTATGACTATATATTTGCCTTTAAAACATTTCAAAACACAGAGAAAGAAAAAAAATCAGTAGATACTTAATATATCACCACACCCAAAACAATTATCTAACAAGCTGTCAGGCACAGATGTACAGTGACAAAAGAAAAATTAAAGTTGTCTTGAACATTTTTGATAGTGCAGTATCTTTGCTTAACAGTCCTATGATAGAAAACATTAAAAGTACCCCAGAGAAATATAACATTGTGTTGGCACAGCTGACTGAAGGGCTTTCTGTCTCTTGTTTGTCTATTCCAATTGCCTTACTTACTGTGCATCTGTCATGGTTAAAAAAAATATAAGACATACCTTAATTGTACTAGTGTGTGCACCGGGATATTCTTTTTCCTCCAGGGTTGACCAACGTTGTATAAATTTCGACACCAGAGGATCATCATAGTCAACTATCTGAAATCCTGAGACGTTAGCTCCTCCAAACTGAATTTTTGACAAATCTCCATCAGTAAATCCCTGGAAACAGAAAACATTGTGTCTGTCATTCCAATGGTTTTGGCAGAGCTCTCAATAGCATATACAAATACTTACCATATGACTTCTACTGCAGAAAAGTAAGCCAACATTTTCCTCAAACAGGATCCAAGTTTAAATCCTGGGCTGCCAGGATTATAGCTCTGCCAGCCAGCGCCTCTTGTTGCTCACTGGACATACACCTTTATAGAGCAAGGACTGAGAAGATCTGTCCTTGCCATGCTTGCTTTCATGAGCAATCCTGTTAATTTCAATGGGACTGCTTAAATGAGAAGAGGAACACTGACATGAGTAACAGTTAGGCAAGCACGCTTTAGCCAGGAATAGTTACAGCCACAGCTGTGTCCTCTTTTTGCTAGGAATGCTAAGGCACATGGAAGGACCTACCATCTCTGCTGCCTCCTCCCTCCAGTACATATAAATAACTACTTCTCATTCTTACAAACAGTAGATATGTTTTGTTTTCCATGTTCTGTGTTTTAACTTGCCCCAAATAACCATACAAATGTATTTACATGAAACACTGATTTCAGACACGTCAGTTGAAATCAATGCTCTGAGTGAACATAAAAAGAAGTAGCAACTTCAGGCCACGTTATCAGAAGTTGCTACAATTGCTATACTAGGTGCTCTTTAATTATTGTGTATTAATGATACTCATCAATGAGTATCCAATTCTACATGGATCATGAAACTTTCTTCAATATTATTGTGAGCTTGACATTTGAACAGGAACATGCATTGTATACTTTGACCTCTTCTCCATCTATCAGCATGTTTTATTCTTAAAATAGATCAACTTCTCCACTGACTGATCAGACCAGAGAACATTATTGCAGTCAGGAAAAGAAGAAAGAAGGTGGATTCAGTGAAGAAGATGGGACACAATCAAGTACTAGATAAGTTTTCTTTCTGACAGAGAAAACCACAGTTTGAAAATCATTACCACATATATTTTATATGTTATTATACAAAATATCTACAATATTTGCATTTAAACTATATAAATCTGTAGGAAGCAAATATGATATTAAATAGCTCTGAAATACAAGATTCAGTAAGTTTTAGATCTTACGGCTTACTGTTACAAACTTAAAGCAATGGCTAAAATAGCAACCCATTAACATAATGAAATACACTATGCAATTTTTCTAAAATGTTTATTTCCCTTAAGACTCAAAATACTATTTACACAACATCTGCAATGCAAAATACAAATGTCTAAGAGTTAGGGTATTTTTCAAATTTTGTAAGACTTTTATGCTTCCTTTGTGACTATCAGTACCTTAATTTCTTTATCCTAAAAATTAGTCAATAAATTAAAAAATGAAATCCCACTGTTCTGCTTTTAAAGAGGCCTTTAGAGTATAAAGCTCTTTTGCATCTGTCCAGTGACATACATGATTCTTCAGAATACTGCCTGCCTGGAGGGGTGAAGTGTTTTTATTAAAGGCTGAGCGGAGACAGGGGTTATGTCTGAAGTGTGATAGACACACTATGGTCATTCTGTTTCCTCAGGCCACTTAAAAGTACTACGGAAGACAGAGTGTAAATTAGAGCACTCTGCTGGAATTTATATCAAATGCTATCACCATCCAAGAATAAATGATGAAAAAAAATTATTTAGAGGCACTCACACCATGCAACCCCCAAAACTCTTTCCTGGAACAGAATAATTGAGATTCAAGCCTACAGAATTTGCTTTGTCTGTCATGAAAAAAACATTGGATTAGATTCCCTAGCTTCAGTAAATTAGCAATGTTGACTTTAATGTCAGTAAAATGGCCCTTCACCTTTAGACACAATTTCAAAAAGATTACCTTGACAGAATTTAGTGAGTTTCCTGAACTTTTCCCCTTCGGAACACTATTAGCTATTCTGTCTGATCACCTATGTTCAAGAAAAGACTGATTCAAACTGATTACCAAGCCAATCAGAGGAAGGAAGATTTGTAAAGATGAGACTCACTAGTCTACCAGAATGAAAGCTGAGAACTGTACTTTTTAAGTACTTTAGAGGTGAGAGAAGAAACATCAGTTCACTGAATGTATCAGCCTATAATGCAGAAAGTTATTTTTCTGATTTCCGTATCCTAACTTTTCTACAGTATGTAGAAAAAAGAATGAAGCTCTACTGAAGGTGCTGAGCAACCTTCACTCCCATTCATGGGATTATCACAGGAGGCATTTAAGCCCTGAAAAGACTCAGCCAATAAAACATCACCTCAACACATGCATTCATTTAGCAAGGATAAAGACATGTAGCTTTTTTCCATTTTCTAAAATGCATTTGAAATAAAATACTAGTTAATGTGCTTCCATAAACAGTAAAATGAGTAATACAGGTATTTCAAATATTAAAAATGCTTACCAGATTTGCAATGATATAATGGTATCCTTTAACATGTTTACCAATTGTGATAACCTGCAAAAAAGAAGAAATACCCCCATAATGGAGAATGTTCACCTGATATATGGACTGAGACTTAAAAATTACAAAATGCAGTACGTTGTAAAAGCTAGTTATGAGCTTTATGGTGTGCAATACTGAGTTTGTACAGTACTTTACTTTTTATTTTACCTAATGCACCATTGAACATACTCTCTGCTGGTGGACATTAGTCATGTTGAAGTCCCAGTTCCAAGATCTGTAAGCAGAGGAGCTGAATGCTAATTACTATGCTGTGTATTAAAGGCACAACCTGGACAGCAGAGAACAGACATCATGCAGTAGAAGCACTGTGCCTCAGAGATTCCTGCTTAGATTCTGCTCTCTTTGTAGCAGAACTGTAACGTTCCTTGAACTAGAAAAAGTTTAAAAGCCCATTGACATTAATGAAAGCACCTACATTATGAGGAAGTCTTTTAAAGTTCAAATTGCTGTTTATTGCCCTAAGGCTTCCTCATAATCTCCCTCAAAGCCAGATGGTGGTTTCTCAGCAGTCTCCACCGGCAGGCATGTAGCATGGATTCCTCCCCCAAATAAGCCTAATTAAGACTATGTCTGCATGGAGAAGTTTGCATTTTGAAGCAAAATACTTCTCCAGAGAAATTATGTGGGAGATAAGAGTACTCTAGAGGTTTCTTCCATCTTCTGAACAATGAGAACTTCAATTAAGAGAGGATGATTAATTTATTTCCTCATTTAACATATAACTAAAATATTCAGAATAGGTATCCAGTAACTTACATCAGGCTAGTAGTGAATGACATTCCACATACTTGCTTTAATGAAGTTACAGAAATATAACTGAAGGCAGTGTTTAACACTAAGTTTTATCTTACTAGAGTTTGAGACTGAGAGGTATCACATTACACAGGCCATAGAAGTTATTCAATTATTCCTCTTTTGGGCTCAATATATACACGATATATGAACTTTATTCTAAAAGCTACTTGGTTCAAATTACTTAAAACTCATTACTTATTCAAAGGTTGAAGAACTATGTTCCAATGTATTTCTTACGCAGCTGCTGCTTCCAAAGAAGTTTCAGTTAGACCAAACCTATCAGCTCTTCCGCATAAAATGCTTCTTTGTCACTGCTGTTTGAGAAAACAACCAGTAGCTGCAAGTCTTTGGATCAATGGTTAGTAACTCTGCTCTAACTGCCACTGGGTACTATTTCATGAATCTGACTTTCTAAAACATTGCCCTGTGCCACTCATCCATATCAACACCAAGGATGTTGCCAGTTAAAACTCTGACAAGAATCAGTGCTGGTTCCAAAAGCCATGATGAAGTTGCTGTGGACACAAAAGGTATTCACCAATGTCCCTAGTTTAGACTAGCATCTCAAGCAGGGATAGACAAGAAGTGGCAGTAATTGCACGGCTGCCCAAAGGGTGTTAGCAGTAGGAAATGAGATTCTGCAAAGGAAGATGGCTGAGAAGAGGTGCAGGCTATATATTGAAAAGCATGGTAACACTGACCTACCAATCAAAGAGGAATATAAACTAGTCTGAGGACAGCTGGGGAACTGAAATATTTTTCAATTTCAACTTACATAAATCATTGAAATCTGGAAGAGAAACTACAACGCAAGACAAAAAACAAGAATGATGAAGCAACTTTGCAAGAGCATTGTGTGTCTATAGAAAGATCCAAGGACTACAGAGTGTAATCGGATCAATCTGAGGTTGCCACCACACATTAAAATGTTAGTGGGATAAATCAAAGCACTGCAGTAGAAGGTACGTTCAAGAATAGAAAGCAAGGAAGAAGGTAAAGAAGTTGCTCCTCTATACATCAAGAATGCAGATAATACTTCAGTATTCAAGAAAAATCTGGTTAACAGAAAGCCTGTTGCATGTCTCTCAGTAAAAATACACAGTAAAAGGGATACTGATAGCAACAGTCTAATTCAGGCATTCTCATGAAAAGAAGGAAAATGCTGAGGGGTTTTTTGGGGGGCAGGAATTAAAAGAATATTTTTAAACAGTAAGTCCGATAGCAAAGCAAGACTTGGAAGTAAATATTCTGCTTTCAGAAAAGAAAACCAGAAGAACACACTCAAAGGATACTCACAGGCCAAGAAATCCATTGTTCAGCACAGACCTCCATTTTAAGAGATGAGGAAAATTTATACAGGAACAGTTATTTTATATTTTCTTTTTAGGCTGCTTCAGAAGTTGAAAGTGGGTTTACCTTTTTATGTAAGGAAGGGAGGTTACAGAAACAATGTGTAAGGTTAATGGACTTAAAAAACAGACCAGACTCCAGAAACTGCTAGGGTATCTTGCAAAGACAATTTCAAGGCTAAACCCATATGAGACAGCTGACAGCAGTTTGAGAGACAATATTCTAGGGCATAGCAGTAAACTATTTTGATGGGAACAACTAATTGGAATTATACTAACTGACCTGATAATATCCCAGAGCTGCAATCAAAATAAGAAGCAACAAAAGAAAAAGATGACAGTAAAAATGAGTGGTAACTAAAGGGTAAAGAGGGTTCTTGTCTTTAAAGAGAGTGGTAAAAGGGAAAACTGAAGAAACTTACAGTCAGCCAAACTTTCATATCAGGGAATAGATTATAATGAATATCACATACTTAATTTTAAAAGAATCTATAGGGGAATAAGAAGATAAACAATCAATATAGTCTTGTCAAGATCAAAATATGTCAAAGGAATTTCTTTCCTTTGTCTGACATGTTACCTAGTCTAATAGATAATGAGGAAACAGCAGATGTGACACAACCTTGAGTCTAATAAGGCTTTTGTCCTGTATGACATCATTACAAGCTCTTAAGGGAAGATGGACAAGACAAAAAGTCACTTGTGGTGACTTACGGTAAGCGAACAACCATTTGAAAAGCCACACAGAACCAGAAGAGGATCTCTAAGTACTATTTCTCTCAGTCTACTCAGTACCTTTCTTGACATGCATAACAAGTCAGAAAATATGATTTAAAAAAACTGCAGATGATAGGGAGGTTGCAAATACTCTAGAGAACAGGATCAAATTCAAATTGATCTTGAAAATTAGAAAAACAGTTTGTGGATATGAATTACAAATAAAACAAACAAATACAATGCACTCCCATTTAGGATACTGCTCATTACATTTTGGAGAGGCTCAGGCAATGACCTTCATAAGAAAAGTCCAAAATAACAAGTCCTTCAAAAAAGCTTCAAAACAAAACATCTACACTCTGATGACATATCCCTACAGATACTGCACAGTCTCACATGATGAAGCTCAAGGCAGCAGGGAGCTATCCTTATAATTTTCCATTGTGCTCTGCATGCATGAAAAGAAGTAGTAAGGCACAGAGAAAGCAAGACCTTCCTAGACACTAGGATTGAAGAGGTGGATTTCAAGGTAATGCAGTGATTTGAATCAGAGCACTGTGATGCTGTTATGAAAAAGAAAATTAAAAAAAAAATCATTTTGGCAAATAATATATGTGTGGGTGGAGAGAAGACATAATTTTCTGTTCTGTTTAAAGCTCAGGAGGCCTTAGCTATGGAAAACAGCATCTGATTTCAGTTAACACACTGTAAGATGGAGACAAAATGAAGAAGACTGTACGAATCACAGCGAGCTTAGAAACATGAACTATGAAGGCAGTTAAATGGAAAGAGAAGCTGTTTGATACAACCTTCCGCAAAAGATGTAAAAGGTTCTTGGAAAAATCATTAGAAGTAGAAAATACTTCCTAGGTGTAAGGAGAAGTAATTCTTAGACATAATACAATTATTTATAATGTACCATATATAACAGTGTATCAACTACATATAATCTAGTATACTACTTAGGTTGTGAAATAGCCTTAACAACTTCTCTTTTTTTTCCCCCCCCCCAATAATCAGGATATAAAACCATAGGGGATAATCCAGATAGAATTAGGTTGCCTTTGAGAAAAGGGAGGGATTATAGGATTTGTACGTTCACTTTCTGCCTGATAGATATGTGGTCCTCAATACAAACCTGTCACTTCCAAATGATGCACAATAATCGCAAAAATAGGATCAAGAGAAATGAACCCATTACGTTTACTTACAGAATGTAGCTAACTGCTGTCACTGAAGAACAGAGAATAGCAAACCTGATCAACAATGTCGTTGACTTTATCGCGCTCACAGTCCAAAATGACTCTCCTTTCCTTTTTTACTTCTAGATCTTGAAACAGTGAACGGTAAGTTTCATCTTTTCTGTCATTGTTAATATTTCCTACATTGATAGCAGTCACTTGCCATTTCTTTTCAGCAGCAGAATCTAGCACAGCTTGCAATGTTGATAAGCCTAGTGAAACACAGGAGAAAACAGAAGATATGACTGATAAAGCTTCAGGAATAACAAGCTTCTAGAATCTGATTTGTAAGATTACTTATTTAAAACTTCCCTGCAACTTGTTTGAACTGTCACACTTTGTTAGGACTCAGAAATGAAGATGTGTGGGCCCAATTTTTGTGTTCTTATTGCATGAAATTTCTATTTACATTGCTGCAAGAAATCAGGGTAGAGCCTTGTAAGGACAACCTATCGGTTTTGCTTTCAACCTTCTTCAGAATGGGATTTTGCTGGTTTCACTGATCACTGCTGGAATTCCACATGCTGGGAAAGAGGTCTTCTAGGAGAAAAGCAATCCAATTATGGCAAGAGGATCAGCTGCTTATTCCAAATGCTATTGAACTGCTTTTGTTCTCAGCACTTGAACAGCCCTGTATTTAAACCCAGACTTCACTGAGGTCTATGGAAAAATTCCCATGCTCTGCAGTGGTGCTAATGGAGTCATATCTCTGAGTAGGAAAGAAGATGTGCCGAGATATATTTTTTTCTATTGAGATAAGTAGGCTCAATGCTAACACCTACAAGCACTCTACAAAAGTTTACTTCCATTTTACCCTTTTGGCATGTTCCTGCCAGGAAGCTGTAACATCTGTACAACTGCAACTGCCTACAATATATTGTAAAATCAGCAAGGATTTTACTTCACTGGTTTTCCTTCTCAAAAAAGATTAAATAACGGAGTATAGAAACATGAAAATTACTGCTAGACATTAATTTCTGCTACACAACAAATACCATTTTAACAATTTCCAGCAGTACAGGAATTAGACTTGTTATGCTTAAATTCCTTCCAGAGAATTCTACATAATTCTAGACAATAATTTTAAGGATAACAGAGTGTATTATAGAAAAAAAGAAAATTAGACTTTCTCACAAGCCAATTGACATTTTTGCACATTCATCTCCCCTGAAACCACAGAACACCAGGAGTCACTTATTAGAAACAAATTTCTGGCTTGGTATGTAAACAAAGTTTCAGGTATAACACTCATGAGAAATAACAGTGCTTATGCCCATAAATATGGAAAGAAAGCACTAAGAATTAATTTGTCTCATAGTTTGTAAATACATCATTAAATTAAGATTGGTCAGTGTTTAGCAATTCAGCTTTGTCAGCAAAAATGGTTATGAGACACAGTGCTATACAAGACTGGTCATCGGCAAGGGTAGAAAATGGCTTCCAAAAGCATAAATTTAATGATTATCTCAAATAGTTCTGGTTTTCTATGTCATCTTTAAAGAAGACTAATATGAAGTTCTGTATGTCATGGAATTATTTTTTATTTTAAAATAATAAATAACTACAGTCCAAGGGTACATATAAACTATTTATAACTTGTTAAAGATAAATGTGGAGAACTCGTGCTAAAATGAAAAGATAATTAATATAAGCAAACGAAAAGATGTAGGGAATACCTAAAAACATTAAAAAGCACTAAAATAAGTCTATAACTAAAAAATAATGTTTAAAATGGTAACTTAAAATAATAATTAAAAAAACCAACACATACACACACAAAAAACCCAAACTGAAACAAATATAATCTGAATCATTGTTTCAGATCTCATTTAGTAGATTTTAAGTCCTCCAATCTGTCTATATGTTTCCTCTAAGTTAAACAGAATCTCAGTTAGGCATAAATTAATAAGGGCTATTAACATTAATATTATCCATTAAAAAGGGTTTCTGTATTTTACTCCTCTGATCTTCCCTTTTTCCTACAGACTCCCTTTTCTTGGGATGCTCTCTGCAGAGATGTCAAATGGCTGCCTGGATTTCTTGCTTTTTATAGGTGGCAGATTTGTCATCCCCATACAGTTTAGATAGCAATAACACATTGCAAAAGAACAAAAAACAAATAAACAAAAGCATTCACAGCAATAATTCTGTGGACATGGAAGTATCCAGAGAGTGGTTATGGAAGTGGGCCTGTACAGAGGAGAAAACTTCAACAACTTCAGTCACATTTTTTAAATTGCAGGAATACTTCTGTTTGGGACCTTTGTATGCCTGAGCCTCTTTTGGTTACCATGAGGCAAACTCTTAATTCAGTGAGCTCTAAAATGGAGGACTAAACAGAGGCTGAGTAAATTAGCAATTCTGTTACAGACAGAATCCTCCAATTGCCCTGCACTTCAATCAGTCAGCCCCTAACTATGGGGGAGCTGTAAAAGTAGCAATAAATGATTCTTGTTGAATAAGTCATCAAAATAATTCCTATTAGCTTTCACAGCTTCCATGAAGTCTAAGTCTCTTTGCCTTTTTTATCTTACTCCTGAAGGTGGAAACATTTTAAATTGTCTATCATTCCTTACATCTATGTCACTGTCACTACATCAACACTTACGCAAAAGTGTTTAGAGGAATTGCGGACCCTACGTATTCAGGGTTTGATGTCAGTGTTGCTGACTACATACTGTTTGACTCTGCAGGTTAACCTTGTGTAATCAGTGGGAGCACTGAGGAGCAAAGATTTACTCAACATAAAGGTAGGAGCTTCATGCCTTGAAGCTTGTTATCACCGGGGTGCCTTGCCACAATTAAAACAAACAAATAAGAAAAAAAGGCATAACCAAAGGGTGACTAGAAGTAACAATTTCATGCTGTTATTCCTGGCCAGATTCATCCAGTGCAGCTCACAAAAAGAACTGAGTGTTTTTTAGTATTTCCTAAATATAAATCACACACAGGTCACATACTGCACACTGCTAATGATTGACAGAGTATTGGTTAAGCAGGTAGTTTTACATCTGTCCTTTCTAAAAAGGCAGGGAGTGTTTCTGATTCTAATGTGAATTTGAAAAGGATCTGCCAGAGAAACAGGCTTAGGGTTCATCATCCCACATGACATTACTGTTAGAGGCTACATACCAGTATTCATTTTTCTAACCTTAGTGCTTACAACAGCGATAAAGAACAGTCTTGAGGAGGTCCCTTCAGTTTCTGAACAACAGAATGTATAAAAGGGCATCAGAATCCAGAGAATCTAATGTCACCCCATTACTCAACAAACCATGGTATGGTATAACCACCCTTTAAATCTAGTTGCATCTTACCATTTAATGTGCACTTAATATTCAACTCTGACCAATGAACGTGCAGGTGAGACACAAAATAGTCTTTTTAAAGGGAAGAGGAGAAGGTAAGAATAGAAAAAAGCTAGCAAAGGACTACTAGGTGAGGAGAACCTGGAATCAGAAGGACAATAATGGCATTCCAGAAAGGGGAGTCAAAAAACCCCCACTTCTGTATAATGCTGCTGCTTCTCAGAAACTAACCGATATACCACAATTTGCAAGTGATTTTTCCCAGTTTCTAAACTGCTATATTATTATTACTACAGCCATAAAAGGGCATAGGACTTGAAAAGGCTGTACCATGAATTAAATTGCTCACAAGCAGTGGATTTGGGTTTATCAACAACAGCAAAAGAAAAAAAAAATTTAAGCTCAACAGAAGAGAGGAACTAGAGTATTTATCAAAAGCAGTCTCCAAAGAAGCCGGGAGTGCATCAAAGATTCTTGCTTGTTTGGTGCCCAACTATTGAATTTGCATGTATGGAGTGAATCTGTGGTAGCAGATTGCCCTTCACACTCAGATGTTTGGGTTTTTTTCTCCTTAGATGATGCTTTAAACAAAAAACCCCCAACCTTTTCATAGGAGCTGTTTTACAACATGTGATTAATATCACATTGCTTATCAGCTTGTGCTTGCAGTTCTGTTAATACACACTGTAATAATTTTATTCTCATTTAAACAATCTTGGTTTTGTCCCAAAAGCTCAATTCTAAATTTAAGCTTGCACTTAGCACTTGCTGCAGGTAAGTATTCCTTTCCTTGTTTACTTTTCTAACACTAATTCAGCATTTCAGTGAGATACATCTAGCAAACAGCATACACATAAAAAGTACCATATCTTACCTCTGTCACTGTCATACAAATAGGCAAACTTGGTCCATTGATAGTATTCAATCAAGCTAAGAAGAGCTCCCTTGAGGTCAGGTCTCATCTGAATGACAAAGGGATGTGTTCCATCTGTTGGGAAGCTGGGAGTTATAAAGGAGACATGAAGAGTCCCACAGAACGATGTTATGGTATTTACAGACTTCTTATCATAGAATCCAAAAATAGCAAAGACTCCTCTTGAAAACTGGGAGCAGACTGGGAGAGAGAAAGAAAAACAATTAGGTGGGAAAATTTTTTCCAAAAAATTATTGAAAATTGTCATGTATATATTTATGAGAAATAGTGAAAATGTCTGATCACATAAATACCAGGAGATAACAGTAATACTCTGCTATGGAGATTATTATTTGTTACTATTATAAATCAATAACATAAAGCTTCCACTAGAAACAACAACAACAAAAAAAATCAGGGATATGGTTCATATTCCTAGACAATTAATTTAGAAATAAAAGTCACCAAGTTATTCTTAAAATTCAATTTATCCTGTAAAGAATAGTGATGCAAACATCAATGGCAGCTGTAACTTATAAAATGAGCCATTATGACCACACATAATATTATGAAAACTGATAATTTTTTGTCATATTAAAATAAATTGTCTCTGAGGTCAATATTCACTGGGCTTTTTGCTAAATGTCTTAAATAATTTTCCTTTTGGAGAAATATAAAGCCAAAACTAGATGCAAATCTATTAACAGCAGAAAAGCAAGCAGTTGATTTGCTTTAAAACCCTTCCATTTTAAGGCATTTTTTTAGTTCCTCTTTTGTAGGACTCAGCAAAAGCTGGTCCTTCTGAATGACACTTGCAGTCATGCTGCAGAAAGAATAACCTCACAGGAGTAAATAACATGCTGATTACTCACTTTTTATCACTGGATACAATTCAAGCCAACTGATGAATGCTATTGACCACTACAGCCTGTGCTAAAGAACTAGTTTTTCTGAGTTATTCGCTTTGACACTGCAGGCTATACTAATACCTAAGTTCTAAAACCAGGGTACAGTACAATAAGGAAATGTTAATCTCTGATTAATTCTCATTTATCACCTACGCATTCTTTGGTTGCACATAGTCACCTTTTCTAGAGAAAACATCCAGTCAGCCTCATTGCAATCCCTGCTACACCTTCCTGCTTACAGATAGAAATCACAGTGTAATTGAAGCTAATTTTGCCCAGCTATTTAGTGCACTAATCCTTGAATATAATTCATATATTGGCAAAAATAAGCTAACTTATTTTTTAAATTCCTCAAACTTTAATTAATACCAATACAATACTTTCTCTTTTAAAGTTATCGCACCCTTAATTTTTTTAAAAATAAATCATCCCTTTATGCCTGTTATTATTCATTGCTATTCTCTTTCATGGCTTTGCCTATCTATCTCTGCTACCACAGTCAGCTCTCATACCCTAATTATTTCTACACTCCAATTAAAAGCACCTAAACGGTATGGCTTTCAACAGTTATCGCCTATTAACTTTAATTAGGTCAGAATTTCACCTCAGGTGAGAGAATACAAGTGATTAAAAAACTTGATGAGTAATACCTTTACAAAAAGGAAGCAGGTTTTCCAGGGCTAAGGTATGAGATGGCTAGACCTCTTCCTTTCCAACTACTAAGCTTTACAAAAAAGTTCCAATATTTATCTCAAGTGTATTAAGGGTATAACACTGCCCATGTTGAAGAAAGGTTTCTGAAAAAGGCTGTGAATTTTCTGAATACCTCTTCTGTTTAAGTTACTGGAACTCGTTCTATTTTGAATCACTATGCTCACTACCTCCCCACACACTCATGAACAATTGTTTCCCATCTGCAGCAAAAGCTAAAGACTTTCTGAACTTGCTACAATAGAGGTGTTAATGTCTCATAATCCACCTTCAAGAATGCATATTAAAATAAAACACCAGTTTATTTTTGGATCCCTGGGCGAAAATTCCGCAGAAGACTATTACTGGAACACTACTGTGATCTTCTGTATTAAACCACTTTATTGCTGCATGTAAGGTGACAGAGACAACAGCAGTGTCTTCCCAGGATCACTGAAAAAAAAAAATGTTTTACGCCAGTATTGCTGACTCCTAGGATGCTATCCTATCTCCTGTCACACTTATTGCTTTTCTTCAATCACCAGTCAATGATTTTAGGTATAGATGAAAAAACATTGCCTAAAACAGCCAACAACCAGGGCCAGCTGCCTGCACCAGAAAATTTGAAAACCATAGCTGGTGCCTTCTCAGAAGTATCACTGCCACCTCTAACAGAGAAAAGCCGGAGTCTTGGGAGCACTGTACTCCAGTTTCTGTCTTGATTCCTCCCCAATCATTCCCCACCCCCTTCCTGACACTGGAGAGATCTGGACCTGTCAGACCTCAACTAAACATCTTTGGGGTAATGAAGTTCAATCTGCCTGTGCTGTTGGGAAGTTTTAGTTAAGGCTCTGTCCTGGCTCCTGAACTCATGTAACTAAATAGATCTCAACTTCCATTTAAAAAAAAAAAACCAAAACACTACACTTGGTAAAAGGAGAAAAAAACCACAAACACCCCAAAATCATCACAATTATTTATGATGGCAAATAAAAAGAGCCCGGATTACTTATGCGAGTAAGTAATGCAAATATGAACCGGGATTATTTAAAGGTGGGCATATACTGGGTCTGGCTGGGATGACATTCACTTTCCACATAGCAGCCCATATGGTGCTGTATTTTGAATTTGTGGCCAAAACAGCGTTGTTAACACACCAATGTTTTAGCTATTGCCGAGTGATGCTTGCACAGCATCAAGTCTTTCTCTTCTTCCCCCTGCCCATCCCAGCAAGTAGGCTGAGGGTGGCCAGGAAGTTGGGAGGGGACACAGACAGGCCAGTTGGCCCAAAATGGTCAAAGGGATATTCCATATAACATCATGATCAGCCATAGAACTGTGGGAGAGGATGAAAAAGGTGGGGGGCTCTGACTTACAATGTGGTTGCTGCTTGGAGACTGGCAACCTTCTTGTGGGAAGGAGTGGGTGACTGCCTTTGCGTCACTTGTTTTTTCTCTTTCCTTCACTAATTAAACTGTCTTTTATCTTGACCCACAGTTTTTCTCACTTTTTCTCTGCCTATTCTCTTCTCTGTCCACAGGGGACAGGGAGAGCACGTAAGTGGCTGTGTGGGTGCTTGGCTGCTGGCTGGGGTCAACCCATGACAGGGTAAAAAGTGTCATTCCACCTTCCACCCACAGGACAGACCTGTTAATAAGCTTGGCCTATGCTTGAACTGGTGAAGGAGTTCTGTACCCCTGCAGTGATACAAACATGCATCTAGTCCACTCCCTTCAGAAGACAACTGCTGTTCTTTCAAACGTCCTCCCTGACATGGCACAAATTCATACCACCTCTCTTCACTAGTTACTTACTGCCTACACAGTTCTCTTGGATTACCACAGTGAACAGCTCTCCATTTAATAGTCTTTACACCTAGTAAATCATCAGTCCTTACATGTATCTGTCTTCTTCTGGGGAACGCAGGTGAAACTGGAATTTTGATCTCCTCTCCTGCAAAAAGTGACAGACAACTAGAAAGCACCACCTCCAGCAGGGTAAGTCAAGTCACTGCAGTTCTAGATACATATAGGAGCTGCAGCTTAAAAGCTGAATTCCACACACACATGTACACAACCTTGACAAATAATATGATAAAAGCAAAAAATATTTATATTTTTAAAATTATTATGAAACCTGCCACACAGATATAAACTCTCATTCAATTCAACCAGGGCCCCCTGGATGTGAGATAAAAACTCTTTCTAAAACGAATCTTGAAAGTAAAGGACATAACACGCATTAGCAAATACTAAGCTATGTGGGTCAGACAGAAAATCAGTATCCAGGTAAAAATAAATTTTCATCAGCAGTGATCAGTGTCACAGTTGTACACTGAAGAACCTCAGTGCTGGGCTTTTGTGTGTGAAATTCCTCTAAAGATAAGTGGGAGGGCATCTATGCCATGTAATAAAAACTTGCTAAAAATAAGCATTTAGACTACTGTCTCGAGGCAAATGCTTGCAACTCTTCTGGGGCATTTGGTCTCTCAGGAGCAGGAGGGAAAAGAAGGGATGCTACTTTCAAATATATAATGGTGATCCAGTGGATAATGCAGAAAGTGTAATTGTTTTTGGCAGGATTCCCACCTTAAACTAAGTCTACAGTCATGTTGTTATTGCTGGGAGACATTAGTTTCATAATGGTGAATCACAAGCTGCTCACAGTTATTAGATTAAAAAAATCATGATGATTAGGCCTCATAAGCCATTGAAACTTGAAAGATTTATTTTATTAAAGACATTAGAAGCAACTGCCAGGATTCATTTCTTTCCAGGTCTTCTATATGAATTGTTTTTCTTTGGGTTTATGTTTCCTTTCTAGAAACAGTCAATGGCCTACTTAGCAACAAGAGGGCAAGAATATAGCAAGCTCATTTTGTAATCACTTTTCTAGAGAGACTTGCTTAGAATGAAAAGTAACTGGGAATTCCAAGAAACAGGCTAAATAACTAAAGGTACCTGAGAAACAACAATTCCCAGAAGATTTTGTTATAGTCAAGAATTAAGTATTTTATATTTGACTTCTCCTTGTTCTTCTACTAACATAGCCAGGCAAAAACCCAGTTTTCCAGAATACCAAAAATGTGTCCTAGTCTTTTCTTCCAAAAGACAGATTTGTTCAAGAACAAAATTAAGCTTAAGCCTGCTATGAGAAATAGGTGCCTTGTCAAAGGAGAGACAAAAATACTTGCTCAGTTATTAACTGTTCCATTGTTACCTACATCTGTTTCTTCTTAGACCTCCTTTCACCATAGCATCACAGAACTGTTTAGGTTGGAAAAGATCTTTAAGATCACCAAGTCCAACCATTAACCTAACACTACCAAGTCCACCACTAAACCATGTCCTTAAGCACCACATCTACAACATGTCTTTTAAATACCTCCAGGGATGGCAACTCAAACACTTTCCTGGGCAGGCTGTTCCAATGCCTGACAGCCCTTTCAGTCAAGAAATTTATCCTAACATTCAATCTAAACCTTCCTGGTGCAACTTGAGGCCATTTACTCCTATCACTTGTTGCTTGGGAGAAGAGACAGACACCCATCTTGCTACAACCTCCTTTCAGGTAGCTGTAGAGAGCCATAAGGACTCCCCTCAACATCTTTGTCTCCAGGCTAAATAATCCCAGTTCCCTCAGCTGCTCCTTATGAGGAGCGTGCTCTAGACTCTTCACCAGTTTCATTGCCCTTCTTTGGCTACACCCCAGCACCTCAATGTCCTTCTTGTAGTCCATGATGCACTCATACTTTTCTCTCTTTCACACTGTTATGGTTTAGCCCCAACTGGCAACTAAGCACCACACGGCCACTCGCTCACTCCCCCACAGTGGGATGGGGGAGAGAATTGGAAGAGTAAAGTGAAGAAACTCATGGTTTGAGATAAAGACAGTTTAATAAGTAAAGCAAAAGCCACGCACGCAAGCAAAGCAAAATGAGGAATTCATTCACCACTCCCCATGGGCAGGCAGGGGTTCAGCCATCTCCAGGGAAGCAGGGCTGCATCACGCGTAATGGTTTCTTGGGAAGACAGACACCATAACTCCAAACGTCCCTCCACCCCTTCCTCCTTCTTCGTCCCAGCTTTATATACTGAGCATGACGCCATATGGTATGGAATATCCCCTTGGCCAGCCTGGGTCAGCTGTCCTGGCCGTGTCCCCTCCCAGCTCCCCGTGCACCCCCAGCCTGCTCGCTGGCAGGCCAGCATGAGAAACTGGGCTGTCCTTGACTGCTTAGCAACAACCCAAAACATCAGCACCTATCAACATTTTCTCATCCCAAATCCAAAACATAGCCTCACGCTAGCTTCTATGAAGAAAATTAACTACCCTGGCTGAAACCAGGACACACACATTCTCCATTTCACTATCCTGTTTTGACAATGAACTCTATAGGCAGATAAGATGATATTTAGCCCTGTGGCCATAACTGGTTCTCCAAAAACAAAGGAATACAGCAACATACATTCTTTGCCTCTCATCATATCTTTGCCTCTCATCATATAGAACATATTTCTGTGATGCATATCATCTTATACCTAAGACTCAAAAAGTGCCAGATGAAGAGTACATCTGAAAACTCAAAATATAAAAATGTAAATACGCTTAGCTTTACACAATGAAGTGATACCAGTTTAGGAATGATGGTTCATTTTCATGACTGAAGAACTGAATCTTTACAGGCATAAAATCATTTAGAAATAGTTGCATTTGAATACATATGCTTAGAAACTATTCCTGATCAAGTCTTCCTAAGTCAAGACTTACTTTCCAAAGTGAAAGTCATGAACCTAATCAATGTTTACATTCAGGGACAATTAAATTGGAAAATTAGGAAAATGCTCATTTAACTTTACTGAAGCAAATGTCTTACAGTACCTGCATATAGGTAAGTTTCAAAAAAGTGTTATTATGATTTAATGTTCCTCTAACTCTTCCAAGTATTTCTATATTTTTATTCATATGAGAGTTTTGATACTCAGTTTCTATCCAAAGATGAAAATTTAAAATTACTGAAAAAGTATTTGCCATTCAGTGCTTTGAATTAAAATGCTGTCTAGTATTAACGTGGCTTTATATGTTATTTTATTATACTAACTTGGTTTACTATAGTGTTAACAAAACTGTTTTAATATTAACATAGGGAAATAAGTCTTCAGTGCATATTATGTAATCACAGCCAATAGAATAATCATTTTCTTACTTCTAAGAGAAAGAAAAAAATGGCACAAGCGTAAAAGAAAGAGTCAAGCAATGCCTCTGCAAAACAGGACCAAAACACAAAGGAAATGCTTGTTAGTCTGAAAAGTTGATAGATGATTCAGAAATAGCCAGGAACAAGACACGGAAACCGAATGGCCAAGTTGGTAATTTCAGCTTCTGAAAGGCAACATTAAGAACAAGCAGACAGTAGAAAGAAACCACAAACAATAGATGGAACAAAAGGAGCAAAAAATAAGCAAGAACCACAGCTGCCAAAAGAATTCACATATGATTGAAACTGCATCAGGAAATCATTATGAAAATAAAAACCAATATGGATTGCTTCCAAAGCCATTAAGAAAATTGCAGCATAGCAGAAAGCATATTGTATATGCCTTTATATACTAACGAATTTTTTTTGTATTAATGTTATATATAATCTGCATGGTTTGTTTTACCCATTCAGATTATACTATTATCTTCTAGATGTGAGGGGTAAACTTCTCTTCAGGAAGAGTGAAAAAGGCATAGGGAATCACGCAAGTCCATCCAAAGTGTTATTTAGAACCATGAAGGAGTATGTATTTACACAGCACATCTTGAGATGAAGTTATTTTTTCTAGAGTCATGGTAGTCTAAAATTGGGAAAAAACAGTTCCCCAAGGCTCAAAGAGGAGCATAATAACCGAAAGCTAAGACAATGGACCAAAGCTTCACGCTTGGATTCAATGAAACATGGACACAGAAACCAAATAAAGGCTGGCATTTTAAAATCCAAAAATATCCTTTACCAAAACTGAGAGGCAAATTAATGCCAATTAAAACATCATTAAAACAGCAATCAGAACTAAAAATATGCTATACTTCTGGATAATAAAACACTGAATTACACAGAAAAGACCTTCCCTTTTGTCTTATTTTTGCGATGTTTAATTCCTGTGCAAATAAAGGTGGATTTTTATCTTATTTTGAGCATTTAAAAAAATCTGCATGCCTGGAATTATAGCCATTCAATACTGATCTAAACTGTGTACTTTCCTCTTCACAGATTGTGTGCATATATATATAAAAAATGGTAAAAAAATAGACCTCACTAGAAAAGATAAGCATCAAATACTGAGCTCACACACAAAAACAAAGAATGAAGTGGACCTCATAAATACTTCAGTGACGAGTTCCTCACCTGTACGTTCAGCATTAAAGCACAAAATACAACTTAGAGCAACAGTCAGGCAGTCAGCAAACAAACAATCCATAACAAAAAGGGGGCCTCAGTTTTGCACAGAGACAACTGGAGAAATTCTCACAGCCTCAGAGTGGGAAGAAAGCAAAATTTAAATCCTGAGGCTGGAATGTCTGTAGAGGACAATTAGGGTGGAGCAGGTACAAAGAATGTCTTTCCACCTTTTCTGGCAGAAACGTGGTTTTCGTTATTGCTATGACCTGAACTGTTTGCTCAAAGATTATGCAACTGAATGGAACTTTCCACACCATGTTATTAGCAAAAGTGGCTTTGATCATTGTGCAAAATTAAGAGTCAAAACCTGGGTTGCCGCAGTGCGAAACAAGCTCAAAGACCAGAGGAGAGGGAGATTAATCTATTTCAACTAGTCAATCATACTTCACACTGAGGAAAGAAACTTAGTGCCAATATGGGATATTTTAAGCAAGTACAAAAAAGCCTTCAAGAAGTTGGTGGCCATCTGTTAGGAAAGTACATGATGATACGGCACAGTTTCTTTATATGCTAATGCTGCAATAATGAAGGTGGTAAATAAACATCATGTTCAGATTGAAACAACAGGTCAGAAAAACAATCTGTTTCAATGACAGTTACATTCAATTACACATTGCTTGGCTGTATATGTAAGCATTTGAAAATCTTTTTCATTGCTAGGGCAATTACCATGATGCAGAAATCATTGCAAACACCACTGAAAGAATCATGTTAAAACAATTACGCTTTTACAAATAAAGTAAGATTCCTGTAACAAAATTAAAATGCAATGTAAGTCTTCTCATGAAAAAAATTGCCCATATTCCACACAATTCTTACACAGCTCTTCCCAGAACTGTTAAGGATCCTAGTATATTTGTCTAAATCCCATTACTGCCAGCTGAAGGAGATACAATGCTTCCTGAATTTTGAATCTCGTGACCTGGTAGCTCTGTTAAATAACAGAAATGTAACTTTATCTTGTCTACAAAAAACTGTTGTCTCCAGGACATTCAGGAAGCTTCTCTCCCCTACCTCCCTTCTTTCTCTCCTCCCACCACCCCAAATAAAAAACATGCTATTTCCATTTAATTACATAAAATTTAACTCATTTATTTCCGTCAAATCTAAGAACTCACTGTGCAAATCTGCCTGCCTGGCTTTCTGCCTGTGTTTGTACCTTTCCCAACAATTAAAACCTTGCAGTAACACAAAATTGTGAGTGTCCAACAAAGTATTACCTCCTAGGTGTAGCAGCAGGTAGTCAAATCTCTAAGAAGAGACTAACTTGTCTTTTCAGAGCCATGCTGCAAGTCAGAGAAGTCTGCTCTTCCAGGGCCAGGCTCTTAGTTTGTTCAATCAGCATAACTCTACTGAATTTAAAAGAGCAAATATAATTTATCCCAACCAAAAATGGGGTTCTCCATTTTTAGCATGACCATTTTCACCAACTTTTCAAACCAGAAATGTTATACACAACAGAACACTCATCATCTCTTCTTCCCCTTAATCAGCACTGCTGGAAGCATCACTTTTCTACATTTCATTAAACTAATTGTCTACCAGTTTGCAAGAAAATGTCATTGTGTAAAACTATATTTGAAAACTTGTAAAAAGATTTGGAAAGAGAAAAAAATAACTTGGTAGGTACAACTCCTTTTTGTTAAAATTCAGTTTATAAAACCTGTTTTTTCTTTCCTGAGCTAGAAGGGCCAACAATCACTCCTGAACAGATTGTCTAACATTGCCTGAGAACACCTTACACTATCTAAAAGGAAGCACAGTTTCAGCACCGAGTTTCTCTGCTGGAAGGATAGGAATAGCTATGAGAAAAGACTCTGAGGTTGACTTGTAAAAATACTAAAGAAAAATTGGAATAAACCTTGAGGAAACTGCTGTTAAGGAATAAAGAGGATTTCCTGAGGCAGAGAAGGTATAGCAGAAAATATGTAAGTGATCCGCTACTCTCAGAAGACTTCAAACTACATTTTTTAAAGGAACAAACTGTTATTTTCCAACTGGTGGTTTGTGACCTGCCATACACATATTCTGAGAAAGTCAGATGTTTAGTCCTAGACATTTATGGCTTATATTTCTCCCGCTGAAATGATGCAACTGGGAGCCTACTTCATTCACCCAACACAGTCCAGCCTACATCTTGTCACTTCAGCGCAGCTAGCACTGTAGGATGCAGCTGCACTGCAACAACCTGTCACACATAAGGTCTCAGTCCCTCCAGAGGGTTAAACATGACTTTAAAATACCCCTGCAGAGAAGAATATCTCACAGAAACTAATGGTAAATGTAACAATAAGTAAGACAAGAGACCTCGATTCCCTGCACTGCCTTGGGTCTAACAGCTTCTACCCCTTGTAGGAAAAATGATGGGCCTCTTCCACAGGCAACAACTTCCACCCAGCATTTCTCCAACCTAAACCACTAACCCATAGCAAAGGGTGGCTTATACTTACATGTGATTTTTTTTGCAGTTTTTTAGACTGCACTTCCAGACATAGTCTAATTTCCTGTAATGTCTTCACTGGGACAATCAGCTGTTAACCTAAGTACCGGGCTCTAAACGGTCAAATACTCACATCACACACCCTCCTATCTGCATGCTCTGTTTTTTCAATGACTGTAGAAATAACAGAAACATTACTTATTTGTGTGAAGTATTCAAATACCATTCAATAAACATTATTAATAATACAAATCAGAAATGCAGTAAAATCCTCTTAATTAGAAAACACTAGTGAACAGTTTATTGTCCTGATTATATGACTTTTTTAATTAACAGAAGAGGTTATTCAAAAATAAAACAGCACGGAGAGCTTTAAAATGCTGAAGTAAAACAAGCCCTCATTGCAAGCACAGGAATAAAATTGATATTCCTTGCCTCTCCTTTGTTAGCTCCTTTAATATTTAACAACTTGTTGCGTTTCAAAATGCATTAAAAGTTTCTAGCCTTTTAGTGCCTATTTAGGAAAATTCAGCTTAGCACTGGTAGAATAAAATCTTGTTAACCAAAACTTACAAAGATGTGATAAAACATATCATTACCGGTTACTTTAACGAAGCAATGATTCATCCTTCAAAGTGGAAAATAATACAACATAGGGTTCAAAGTGACTGAAATTACAGTTAAAGATTTTTCCGCCTGTGTTCAGACCTCACAGGAGCAGGGCTAATTAGCTTAGGTGAAGTCTTACACTGTTTAACCTCCAAGTTTTGCCTTTATTACTTGAGCTAATTTGAGCACCTATATGCTATGTATAGCCATGCACATACACTACACCAAACTAAAAATAAAATCATTTATGGAGGAAACCTGTCCAACATCTAAAAAGTGTGAAAACATGTTTCCACTCAGCATTGTGATAGTGTCTGAGGGTCACAGTTTCAGGGCCTTTAAGTTAGTTCTCTACAGCACACCTCCTGTCATATTATGTATGCTCTCTCACTGTATACAAGTTTTGCAGAGGCTTACAGGAATACTAGATGGGGCTTTATAAAAATATACCATCCATCCACCCTAACTGCTGTTTCTGTGGTGAGTCCAAGTCATCACCAAAAAAACCCAAACAAAACCACCCCAGAGAGACATTGTATTACCTTATCGTTTCAAACCATACCTCTTCCTTTAGCTGAACAAATTAGATCTCAATATCAGGAAACTGTCTGCTGTGCATATAAGATCAGTAATTCATTTTTGAAAAATGAGCTTTTTCATCATAACAATTTGTTTTTATGCTTTAAAACTTTATAATAATTTAACTGAGATAAACAAAATATTTATATTTACCAACACTATTTAGTAAATACGATTTAATAAGTTTGCTTTAGCAAAGCAAATAAAGCTTTGCAATTTCCTTTGCAAATAGTCACCAACAGACATCGACCCCGTTTATTAAGAGCTTCTAGGCACAGATTTAGTCAAATCAGTGGTATTTGCCAGGCACATTTACATCACAGAGGTGAAAATCCACTTCTCCTTTGTATCAAATATAAGAAAAAAGTACTTAGTATAGTGTCCTTCCAGAAAGCTCCAGGTTCAGGGAGATGCATCAACTTAAAGCAGCTGATAAGCCCCCTAGAAATAGATTACTGCCATTAAAAAAAAAAAATTGCCACCTGCACTACACATCAAAAGGCCAGACTAAGGGTCTAGACTGAATGCTCCAGCCACTTGGAGATCTATTCATAGCACATACTGTGCTGTGGTCATTCATACTGTGCCTTTAACTATGTGTGTATTAGCAAGCAGTGCACTGCCCTAACAGCACATCTGTAGAACAGAAAGTTGGTATTGCAGATTGAATATATGGGTTTCTGGGGTTTTACTTTGGACTAACTTTAGGTCATCCCTGTGGACTAAATGCCCAATAGCAGTTGGACTGCATTGGTGGAAATCCAGAAACATATCCTCTAGCTGAGTTTAATTCAAAAAAGAATTTGTTCCTTGTGCTCCTAAACCACTCCATAAGGAGAATCAAGCACCAGAGTCAGGGTTGATCAGGAAGTTTCCCTCAAAAAAACCCCATTCTTAATCCAAACTGAATCACACAGGTGGAGGCACCCATGTATTTTCAGCAGGTATGAAAAACGTATTTCCATTTGGACAGAAGTAAAATTTGGTATGATGACAGACCATTAGACCAGGTTATGTTGGGCTGCGTAAATTTCGTGTCAATTGAGTATTTTGGGTTCTTTCACTGACAACATTCTAAAAAGGCATTTACCCACAAGAATTGAAGTATTAAGCTTCAAGTCAACTTTAATTCCCTGTTCTTAACAAGTACTTAATTTTTCACAAAGATATATGAACAGTTTACATTAGCTCCCACAAAAAAACCCAAACTAAAAGATATTCTGTTTACCCATGTTGACTTCTTGCACAGTCCTAACATTAGTGTCTGGTTTTGTGTTTTGTTTGAAGTCCTAATTGATTGAAATAATCCTAAATGACAATGAGGGTGGTGAAGCACTGGCACAGGTTGCCCAGAGATGTGGTAGATGCCCCATGCCTGGAAACATTCAAGGTCAGGCTGGACAGGGCTCTGAGCAATCTCACCTAGCTGAAGATGTCCTTGCTCATCCAGGGGGTTGGACTAGATGGCCTTTGAAGGTCCCTTCCAACCCAAACTATTCTATGTTTCTATGATTCTAATGCATTACTTCCCAAAGAAATATTACCTCTCTTCTCTCATGTTATTTTTAAAAACTTCCAAGCAAGTGTCATGATTTGGGCATCTGCTTCATGAGGTGAACACCAGGCGCTAGCAAAATACATTCAATCTTGCTGTAGATCTTGTAGACTGACTCATTAAACTTACAAGTGTCTCTTTAAAATTTCTAGCACAGGCCACCTTGGAGTGGTTGCAGTGCATTGCAGAGAGAGTAGTCCAGTCTTGAATAATTAGACTTCAGAGAGATAAAACACAACTGAGCTCCTGCAGTTTAAAAAAACTACTGTGCCTCAGCTCTACTACGATCCTCTGTTGCTTTAGGCAAATCAAGCTGGTTTTATTTGTAAACTGAAAATATTGCTTAGCTCCTCATAGAAATATCAGAATGATGAAGTTTTGAATGACACAGGCATTATTCTTTCATTGATGAAGACGACAAATTTCATAGCTAAAACAACAGCTTAATCAACTGCTGAAATTCAAATTTAACAGCTAAGGCTTTTTGTTATATCCTAATATTGGAGGGAAGAATATGCTTTCTAGTGTTTCCCCTACTTGAAATTCAGTAGCTATTTTAAAGTTTGGATAATATTATTGGGGGGTTTGTATGCTTGCTTGTTTTGGTATTTTTCCATAGTTAGATCAGAAAACAACATTTAACATTTAACACTAACATTTTTCCAAATGATAATTATTAAAAATATTATTTATCTCTATAAGCCACACATTGTATTTAACTGAAATGCTACCTATATTATGATAACTTTGTTCAGGGGAAGCTAGTAGCTCACACTGTTTGCCTGGAGTAATCAGTTTTTGCACATACAAGTCTTCTAACACGTACAGCATCAGGCTTTTAAAATAGCTTCTATAAATATACCTGATCAGCATGTAATGCAACAAAATACAGCATTTTGTAGCATATGGCATGCAAAGCACTGAAGTGAAGGGCACGCCTAGATCTCAGCTGTGGCATGCCACCTAGTTTGTTCTATTACACTTACTTAACCATATGGCTCATCCCAGGTGGCAAGCCACCGCTAAAACACAGGTGTGTATTCTTTCACTTGAATTCATGACCCATGTGACAAAGCTGAATCAGTTCTTCTAATCACATACACAATATTAGTTCCACGGTATAAATTTACTTAGGATTTACTACAAGAAACAAACAAATTCTGCATAACACCTGCCTATGACAAAATACTTAATTACACTGAGTAGTGTTTAAAAACCCTCCCCTTCAGAGAACAAGGCCTCATGTAAAGCTCATTGACAGTGATATAAACCACAGAACAAGGACAATGCATTTAAAAGGGCAAATTTACAGTGTCCAACCAACAGCAAATGGGTTGTCTAACTTTTCTGAAACAAAGTCATCAGTATGGAATCAAAATCTCGTTTATTCTGGCTTGCTTCTCAGTGCGGCAAACCCAAAAATTTCAGCTCACAGGTTTTCCCCAGTCTTGGGTCTTCCAAGGTTCTTATTTCAGAACCGCTCTGTCAACCAGATCCTCTCCATTAACACAAGTCTTTTTCCCTCACTTTCCACCTGGCTAGAAGCAACATGTTTCAAGTAGTCATCTGAGCTTACAACGCTTCGTCCCCTAAAGGACCATAAATCAACAGAAAGGCTTCTGTATCTCAAACACTGCCAATTTAGTACAGTATCACAAGTACCCTCTAATGCTTCATAAATCAGAAAAGGGTTGTATTGGGTTTGCATGGCAAGATTTTGGGAGCAGGGGGGCTACAAGGGTGGCTTCTGTGAAAAGATGCCAGAAGCTTCACCTACGCCCAGTAGGGCCAATGCCAGCTGGCTCCAAGATAGACCCACCACTGGCCAAGGCCGAGCCCATCACTGATGGTGGTAGCACCTCTGGGTGCTTAACAGATTTAAGAAGAGGCGAGGAGGGGGGCTGTGCAACACCAACAGCAGTCAGAAGAAAGGAGTGAGAATATGTCTGCAAAGTTGTTCCTCTCACACCACAGACAGTGAAGAAGGGGCAGGAGGTGCTCCAGGTGCCAGAGCAGGGATTCCCCTGCAGCCCATGGTGAGGGTCCGGGAAGGACCCCACATCAGAGCAGGTGGATGCCCAAAGGAGGCTGTGACCCCATGGTAAGACTGCTCTGGAGCCAGCTCCTGGCAGGACCTGTGACCCCGTGGAGAGAGGAGCCCAAGCTGGAGCAGGCTCCTGGCAGGACTTGTGACCCCATGGGGGACCCAGGCTGGAGCAGTCTGTTCCTCAAGGACTGCACCCCATGGAGGGACCCAGGCTGGAGCCATTCATGTAGAACGGCAGCCCGTGGGAAGGACTCACATTGGAGAAGTTCATGGAGGACTGTCTCCAATGGTAGGGACCCCACACTGGAGCAGGGGAAGAGTGTGAGGTGTCCTCCCCCTGAGGAGGAAGACAAGGCAGAGACAATGTGCGATGAACTGACCACAATCCCCATTCCCCATACCCCTGTGCCACTCGGGGGGCGAAGGTAGAGAAATTAGGAATGATGTTGAGCCTGGGAATTGCCTGTCTTTATCTCGACCCACGAGCCTTTCGTTATATTTTGTCTCCCCTGTCCAGCTGAGGAGGGGAGTGATAGAGCAGCTGTGGTGAGCACCTGGCACCCAGCCAGGGTCAGCCCACTGACAAGGCTCAAACACATTAAGACTTTTTTGCTGCTCTCTATACTAAAACACTAAAAATGCTGTAGATGATCTAGCTGAATCTGTTACATAAACCAGTATTGGGATTTCCACCACCCCCAGCTCTTTCACCTTTTCATCAAGCATCCTTTTTTGGAGATACTGTGAAATGCCTTCCCCGCAAAACTAGCACTGCCGCAGTTTATCCTCTATGAAAAACAGATAAAGCCAATTTCAGAGTTGTCATGAGCAATGCTGGCATTTCAGTACCTGAAACTACCATTGGAAATATTTGCAAGAACGACCATTTTATTATGCAAACATATGAAATACAGTAACAGCTTAATCTTATTCTCATTGGAAGTTTTGCTATTTACTGAAACAGGAAGCAGATCAAACACGAGAGGCTTAATAATCCAAGCTCATTCACTATTGTGCAAATAGCACTTGATTAGTTCAAGGTACCGTTGTAACATACAGAATGGCTCTGTGAAGGAAAAAGAGAAGCACCACTCCACAGAAACCCTGGGAGCAATCCATTGTGCCTCAGTGCACCAGTGCTGGTCAAAGAGCTACAGGGTGGGGCTCTGTGCCCGACACACCCTCAGCCATCAGGGCCCAAGTCCCCACCACTCACCACCTTGCAGACACCAAACTAAATCCCACTGAAAATGTGGCTCTCCAGTCAGCTCACTGAAACCAATGCGTCTATACAGCTATGAGCGCAGCATCAGGCTGAGCAATTCCACCCATAGGTATATCTGTTCTGGATTCATTAAAAATAAAGTTGCATTTTTATAGTCTTTAGGTTTACTAAGACATTTTATGTAACAGCAAGAATAAATTTGTTTGGACAATGATAAGTAACAGAGGAGATCATGTACATTTTGCTCCTATCTTCTGTCAAATAAATGGTAGTCAGATACCTCATCAACCCTTGCTATGGAGACAGACTGCCAGAACGGTACAGAAATTTTGAACCTTTATAAGACACTTCAACCATATGTCTTATCAATTTATATGCAGATCCCTTCCCTCAGCAGAGCTTTTTTGCACCGTTAGCCCATATTGTTGAACTGAATCCAGCACAACAGGAGTGAATATAGGAACCCTTCCCTTTTAATTTGAATAGTGGTAAAAATGCAAATCAAATAAAAGTATTTTTTATAGCAGCCTGCAGGTTTTATATGTAGCTGTCAAATCACAAAAAGCTGCATATTTATAGGGTGTTTTTTAAATTGTAAGAATTGAAAACAAAAAATATAATTAAATGATCGTAAATGTAAATATAAATCATACAGTATCTTGAAAGCTGATGTGAAAAAGAACAAGGGGAAGGAAGGAAAAAAAAAAAAGAAAAACAAAGGCTGCTGGAAGTCAGACATAAGGCACAACTACGGTAATAATACAGTATCCTGAGGCTTGACGTCACTACCTTAGAGTATCCTAAAAGTCATGTAAGTAGAAAACTGTGCCAAGAACAATTGTGGACAATTATGCTATCATAACATAAAAATCAGGTTTGTTTTCATGACTATGAAATCTGCATGCGATGCATAAGATACATGTATGCTTTGTATATTCAAAAGATAATTTAAAAATATTTTAAAGGGACTACTTTTTGTTTTGCATTATTTAGGTAAATATGACTGCAGTATTTTAATGTACAGCCTATGATCCATTATAAAGTGTTAACTTCAATTTTTTGTGCTTAAAAATATAAAATATTTTATATTGCTTTTGTTACTAGTTTAAAAAGGTAGTGTGTGCTGTAAAATATGTTAGGGACTTAACCTAAAATTAATTAATTACTTGCCATAAGTATGCCCAATTACATAAGCTTTCAGAGGAAACACAGTATTGCATTCCACACAACAATGCTGAAATAGATTAATAACCCTTGATGTAAACTAAAAGTTCAGAACAATATGGAGCAGGGATACAACATAAATGGTTAAGCAACACTGTTCATGGCAAAAGGTTTAACCTGCTTCACACAAATACAGGAGATAAATTACTTTGTTTATGTAAATGTAACTTTCCTTGACAAATTCAAATTACAACCATGAAAGTTAAATTTTGAACAAGCATGGGCTAAGTACCTTAGGCAAAGGATATCTCAAACATTATTTATCTTTTATGTAAAAATGAGACTTGGCCTGTGTTTATCACACACACTGCATTAAAAAGCTTACTCTGTCTCAGATTCCTTTTGGGAGATACCAACTCAGGCTGTGAAACTGCATTAAAATGACAATTTAAAGAAAGATTTATTCAAAGAATGGTGTAATGGTTAATTTTCTTTTACTTTCAACTTCTTTGTTTGCCCTTTTTCATTTTTGCAGTCCCTTCTATTATTACCATGGTAGCACTGCAATAACTGTTGAGTTCTAAGCTGTCCATATGGCCAACTTTTTCACTGGATTCAAAAAACTTCCTACCAGTTTTATACAAAAATCACAGAGTATGACTCAGACTGCAAAAATCTTCCCATCTAAGTCACTCTCCTTCCAGTGCAGGACCATATCTTTGACTCATTGGCATCTCCTGTTAGACACTTTTACCAATCATGAAGGAGTCTAATGTGCACGATGGGCACTAAGCAATGAAAGTTGTAACATTAAATGACATAAAGTACATTAAAACTTTCCTTAGGCACTAACATACAGAAGCAAAGGGGGTTTAGTTCACCAGAGCATTCCCTTGTTGGGAAGTTTTAAAATGCACATTAACTTTATGACTCTAGCTAAACCATCCTAATTTTTGTTGGGTATATCTGCATAGACAATCTCAGAGTTACAATCACTGCAAAACCTATACGTTATCATTAATGGATGCTAAGCTGCAGTTACTGGACCGTATCAGCAACGCCTTTTACAAGGTGGGTTTTTATGTTTAAGCCCTCAGTAACATTTCTCAGAAGTATTTGGGTTAAAAAAAAAAAAATCCCCCTTCCAGTAGCTTAAAATAATGGATATCTTTAAGAAAAACAATTATCAAAGAACTTGTATTTACAGGGTTATTACCAGCACAAACTGCACCAGAATTAATAACACCATTTTGGCTATGACAGTATAACTCTCCTGTGGACACTCTTATTCTGGAATACTACTTAAGAAATAAAGCCTTCACTACAAGTAAAAAAATGTTAGCCAACATACTAGACTGGCTTTCAAAGACTGTAATAAAGGCCAAACAGTCATAATATTCATTAGTGGACCATAAGTTAAATCAATACAGTATAGCGTAGATCAAAGACAACTTGTGCCCTCATGTTCTCACAGAAGACTGTACAAACTTTTTTTTTTTTCAGTACTGTTAGATGTACCTTATACTTATCTCATTCCACAGTGTGAGGATGTTTATGACAACAGTGATTGAGCTAGTACAACCTTCCATAAGTAAAGCAGCAGCCAGAAAAAAAAGGCAAAACCATTAACTGCAAATGGAAAGAAGGAGGCAGATGAAACAAGAATTTAAAAAAAGAACACCACAACCAAAAGAATAATTTCTGTGAAGGGTAAAGGTAAAGCCAAGAAAGAACTACTGCAAAATCATCACTGGAAAGGTGTAATTTATGCAGTTAAAGGACTTCATTGCACATTTCTTGCTCTTTTCTCATGCCAAAGAGCTTAAACATTGGAGGTGTCCCTTTTCACTTTCTGTACTATAGCTAGAAAGAATAGCTGTGTCATTGCTGACAAGCTGCTGTTCTCAGAGGTGTTCTTCAGCTCAGTCCTACATACACTGCTTTTCTGTCTCCCTTTAATATGGCATGCCCTCAACCACTTCCAGTTTCAGCACCAAAAGTTGCCCAGCCCTACAATTCTTTGCCCCTTGAATGGTTAAGCTCCTTGGCAACTGGCATTTGTAATTACCTGAAACTGTGCAGAACTTGTAATAATAATGATACCAAGCACAAGGAAGTAACATCTTTGCTTTACAATACAGGAAAAGACTAGTCTGCATCAGGATGCCAGCATCATCTAAATGAGTCACACTAGCAGATTAAGCAGGGCACTCACATCGGAGAGTGGGGCAATGAGAATACAAAGAAGAGCAGAATGTTCTTCTAGATTTTTAACCAACAGTGGGACTAACACCGCAGAAATCATTAAGATTAACAGAAGTCCTTCTAGGGGTGACTCCTGCAACAGAAGGAATTAAGGAAAGAATTAATGACTTTGCGTTCAAACGCCCAGATTATCTGTCACTAGAAAATCAATTCTGTTTACAAATGTAATGACAGTAGTGAACCACCATCACTATAATTAACCATTTAATCTTTAGTGCAGAACCATCTTCTATGTGTGGCACATTTCAGGCTTACTTTAATAAAAATGAAGGCATTGTTAAGTGGTTTAGCTGAGTGGTTTCAGTGATACAAAAAATTTTTAAAAAATCATACATGTACCGTGAATAGAATTAAGATCCAAAAGACCAAGTATTTCAGGAAAGCTTATCTACCTGTGATCAGATCCCTTGTAACAAGTTGACATCAGCTACTAAATGCTCAATCCAAATACTGGCAGGTCAGTCACAGGAGAAAAGCAATCTTTTTCAATGGTCCTTTAGGAAGACAGGCCTTGCAGTGAATTTAGTGCTGTGCTTTCTGGTATACTGCCTACACTAAAAAAGGACCTATAGAAGATGAAGTCATTTGTGAATGACAGTCTAGTGCATGGCAATCTCAGAAGGGAACCCATCAAAGCTCTTTAAACGCCAGCTTGCAAATTGTGAGTTGGCAGTGTATGCCGGCTTTTACCAAATCACAGCAAAATGTAGATCACTTTGGAGCAAGATAATGACAAAAGGAGTCCATAAGGTCAGATGCAAGCAGTGTGAAAGAGGAAAGCACCTAAGAGCATCAGTCCTGTTAAGTAGCATAAGAAATGCTAAACTCACTGTCAAGATTTTTATTTACATTACCAGAAATTTGCAATGAGTCTATGAAAGATACAAACCAGGGAAAAGGAAAAAGGGAGCAATGACTAGTCTGGAATAGTGTTCTCAACAGGGTTTTCCAAAATGTAAAGACTGTATCACCCTTTACTCTAAAGTAAAATACTACAATGACAGTAAGGAAATAGTATCAAATGCTACCTCACAAGAAACTCCAGCAATTTATACACTGAGAAAGCTAACACCAGTGCAGCACCATTGTATTCAGATCAAAAATAGAAATATCCGTTTCTTCATTGTCTGACATTCCATTATTATGCACATGGCAGCACAGCAACATTTCTACTGATCATCTTCTTGGCAGACCACTAACTTCTTCAGTGCCAAGATTTCAGTACATGATCTCAGAGATACAGATGTATGACCTTAAAATGAAATATATTCTGGAGAGAAATTCCCGTCTGAGATGTTCAGTCACTCAATTTTCTAGACAGACCAAATAAAAAGAGAAGCAAGCTATGGAGATGTGTACTTGCTATTACAAAATACCTGCTAGCTTCTGAAAATAAACTAGCAGAAAAACAGAATAAATGAGACTTCAGGCAAACAACCCTTTGAAGAGAATAATGAAGTTACTACTCCTCATAATCCAGGAGGAAGCAGTCAAGGACATGCTAAGCCACCTGGACACCCACAAGTCTATGGGGCCTGATGGGATCCACCCAAGAGTACTGAGAGAGCTGGCGGAGGAGCTTGCCAAGCCACTCTCCATCGTTTATCAGCAGTCCTGGTTAACAGGGGAGGTCCCAGAAGACTGGAGGCTTGCCAATGTGACACCCGTCTACAAGAAAGGCCGGAAGGAGGATCCTGGGAACTACAGGCCTGTCAGCCTGACCTCTGTTCCAGGGAAGATTATGGAGCGGTTGGTTTTGAGAGTGCTCACAGGGCATCTGCAGAACAGCCAAAGGATCAGGCCCAGCCAGCATGGGTTCATGAAAGGCAGGTCCTGCTTGACCAACCTGATCTCCTTCTATGACCAGGTGACCTGCCTAGTGGATGAGGGAAAGGCTGTGGACGTTGTCTACCTGGACTTCAGTAAAGCCTTTGACAGCGTCTCCCACAGCATTCTCCTGGAGAAACTGGCGGCTCGTGGCTTAGACGGGTTTACTCTTCGCTGGGTGAGGAACTGGCTGGATGGCCGAGCCCAGAGAGTTGTGGTGAATGGCGTTAAATCCGGCTGGCGGCCGGTCAAGAGTGGTGTTCCCCAGGGCTCGGTTCTGGGGCCGGTCTTGTTCAATATCTTTATAGATGATCTGGATGAGGGAATTGAGTGCTCCCTCAGTAAGTCTGCAGATGACACCAAGCTGAGTGGGAGTGTTGATCTGCTGGAGGGTAGGAGGGCTCTGCAGAGGGATCTGGACAGGCTGGATCGATGGGCAGAGGCCAACTGTATGAGGTTTAATAAGGCCAAGTGCAGGGTCCTGCACTTTGGCCACAACAACCCCATGCAATGCTACAGGCTTGGGGAGGAGTGGCTGGAGAGCTGCCCAGCAGAGAAGGACCTGGGGGTGCTGGTTGACAGCCGGCTGAACATGAGCCGGCAGTGTGCTCAGGTGGCCAAGAAGGCCAACAGCGTCCTGGCCTGTATCAGGAATAGTGTGGCCAGCAGGAGCAGGGAAGTGATTGTGCCCCTGTACTCGGCACTGGTGAGGCCGCACCTTGAATACTGTGTTCAGTTTTGGGCCCCTCACTACAAGAAGGACATGGAGTTGCTGGAGCGTGTCCAGAGAAGGGCAACGAAGCTGGTGAGGGGTCTGGAGCACATGTCTTATGAGGAGCGGCTGAGGGAACTGGGGTTGTTCAGTCTGGAGAAGAGGAGGCTGAGGGGAGACCTTATCGCTCTCTACAACTACCTGAAAGGGGGTTGTGGCGATGAGGGTGTTGGTCTCTTCTCCCAAGTAACTAGTGATAGGACAAGAGGAAATGGCCTCAAGTTGCGCCAGGGGAGGTTTAGATTGGATATTAGGAAAAATTTCTTCACTGAGAGGGTGGTCAGGCATTGGAACAGGCTGCCCAGGGAGGTGGTGGAGTCACCATCCCTGGAAGTGTTCAAAAAACGTGTGGATGTGGCGCTTCAGGACATGGTTTAGGGGACATGGTGGTTCTGGATTAATGGTTGGACTTGATGATCTTAAAGGTCCTTTCCAACCTAGTGATTCTGTGATTCTGTGAAGTGATAAATAAAACCAACACATTTCCAGGCTAACCAGGTACTTCAAATGTAAGAAAAGGATTGACAGCAGAGGCTGAACTGATGGGGAAAAGATGAAGAGAATCTCAAGGAAAACCTGTCCAAATAGTCTGGAAGATATGGCCAGTTGGTCTGTTTAAACCCAGAGGAAATCAGTGACCGTTGATTTAGATGGTTGATTAAAGTGATCTAACAGGTGCACCTTCTGCTCCTCTTTCACATGTCACCATCACACGATGAATTCTGATCATTGGGTCAAGATTATTTGGAATATATTCTTAGCTTTAGGAGAGAAGTTTGGCAATTAAAGCACCTATTACTTATGTGATAACCACAAACACAGATCTGACACATTTAATTCAAGCCCAATTATAAATAGCAACACTAAAAGGATAGGATTGGTCTTTTTCATAGCTCTTTTCTGTTTTACTGCCTGCTTCTGTCTTTAGAGATCCTTGTGAAACTTCTTAATTAATTTTTACTTCCTCCTTTCTAAAAAGAAGCTAATTTCCCTAAGAAAGAATTATTATTTGTGGAGGTTTAATATTAGCTTTGTTGAATCTAAAAATGGAACTTGAATTAGCAGGAAAAGACAGCTTGAATTTGTATTCTCCCATCTTAGGCCATCATTTCTTTAGAGATTGCAAAATATTTCTTTTCCTTTGTCTCTCTACACACAGCAATCTATCCTTCACATCACAGTCACATCTGAATAAATTAAATTTCATTTTAATCTATATCGCATCAGGATCATCCTGGAAACATGACTCTCCCATGAACCCTGACTCATTACACTCTTTACACAACCAGTCATTCTCTTGAACTAGTATCTCAAAGTACTGCTGACCAAATTTGTATAATAAACATCTTGTCGTCACTGTACTGTCAAACCAGTTCTCAAGCTGTTCTTCATATGCAGAGGATGCAAAACTTTTTTTTAATAAGTATGCTATAATCTTTACTATAGGTGTCCTAGTGCATACCGAAAGCAAATATTTAAGACAAAGTATTGCCTTTTTTCCCCTCCTGAAGTTGGAGAGACTACAGCAGAACTTCTAATAGTTAGTCTTAAAACTGATTAGACCACCAGAGATTTGGTCTGAATTAATATTACAGAAAAATGACAACAGATGCTGCAAAAATCAATGCCTTTAAACAGTTACATCTGCAATGGCAACAGAAACAGAATTTCTCTTTTCTGAGAATTTTGCTCAGATACTGGAAGGAGGACAACTGGTACAATTGGACAAGATTAAAAGACCTCTCTAAACAATGTCTTTATCTTATTTAATCAATGCTGTCCATTTACAAATAAATTTAAGGTACAGAAATATTTGTAATTCAATGTCATAAATTCAGTTCTATTTATACATTATTTAATGATTTGTATTTTTAGGATTTATTTTATTTTTCATTAAGTAACCATTACTTTTATTAATACAATTGGAATTGGTGGCTTACTACATAATTTCTTCTGCCATATGTCTCAGAAAAGTTAGTTGATGTCTGACCTTCAGGGACATGGAAACAAGAAGGAAGTGATAGCTTGGTCAATCAGTCAAGGACAAAAAGGAATAGTAGCTCCCATCCACAAACCACAGTGAAAAAAAGAGAGGCAAAGAACCTTGAGTAGAAAGCCTGGTTCAGTAACACTCACAGTTGCAGATCATTGCATAACACTGGATTCACACCAGTTCCTCATTGATAGAGATTCTCTTTAGCTTTACTTCTGCTTACCATCTAACCATTACCATATTTTTAAGTTTCTAGTCATTTAAGATCATCTCATTTTGATAAAAGCCTACATGCTACTGACCAAAGAACATTCTGTTTCCCCCAAGACTAGATGCACGTAATTTAATCAAAATTTCTGTAATAAACACCAGTAATACAAAACTACAAGAAAAAGCATGAAGAATCAGTGCACCATTTAGTGAAATAATCCCCTCACCCTCATTTGGAGAAAGTATGATCTGGCAACTGAAGTAACAAACTTGCAAATGTAAATTTTCTTCTACTACTGGGAAGCTGCTGACACAGGAACCAGCTAAGGTCTGTAACTTTCTCTTTTACATTTATTAATAAATGTTGGTGTCATAAAATTTACACTGTCTACTTTTCTACTGGGTCAAAGACTATTGCTAACCTAATCAGAGGTCTATGGAAGAAGGCTATGAAGACATCAAAAACAATCTCAGTTCTTCATAGAAAATGAAAAATGGAACCAGAACTACCAATCTGCTTACTTGCAACATCTCCCCCAAGACTGATTCCCTCAAATTCATAACTGATGTAGAGCCCCCAGCACAACCAGGAAAATATGAAAGTTCTTCACGTCAAAAAGAGAAGGATGATAAAGTACTATTCCCATTCATCAAAAAATAGGCATTAACTATCATTAAAATGTGAGTCATTACTAAAATGACTCACAATCCAGTTACATAAACAACATGTAATTGAAACAGAACTCATTCAAAACAAAAGCAGTATTGGTTAACAGAAAAAAAACCAGTTTTGAGCTCCTAAAACTAGAAGGTGTTATTTCATTCACGGTCCTTGGACTAGATGATCTTTGAAGGTCCCTTTCAACCTTAACCATTCTACGGTTCATTTGTATGCAGAATCACAGAATCATTAAGGTTGGAAAAGTCCTTTAAGATCATCAAGTCCAACCATCAACCCAACACCACCATGGCCAAGAAACCATGTCCCGAAGTGTCACATCTACACGTTTTTTGAACACTTCCAGAGATGGTGACTCCACCACCTCCCTGGGCAGCCTGTTCCAGTGCTTGACCACTCTCTCGGTGAAGAAATTTTTCCTCATATCCAATCTAAATTTCCCCTGGCACAACTTGAGGCCATTTCCTCTCGTTCTATCGCTAGCTACTTGAGAGAAGAAACCAACACCCACCTCACCACAACCCCCTTTCAGGTAGCTGTAGAGAGCGATAAGGTCTCCTCTCAGCCTCCTCTTCTCCAGACTGAACAACCCCAGTTCCCTCAGCCACTCCTCGTAAGACTTGTTCTCCAGATCCCTCACCAGCTTCGTTGCCCTCCTCTGGACATGCTCCAGCACCTCAATGTCCTTCTTGCAGCGAGGGGCCCAGAATTGAACACAGGATTCAAGGTGCGGCCTCACCAGTGCTGAGTACAGGGGCACAATCACTTCCCTACTCCTGCTGGCCACACTATTTCTGATACAGGCCAGGACGCTGTTGGCCTTCTTGGCCACCTGGGCACACTGCCGGCTCATGTTCAGCCGGCTGTCAACCAGCACCCCCAGGTCCTTCTCTGCTGGGCAGCTCTCCAGCCACTCTTCCCCAAGCCTGTGGCATTGCATGGGGTTGTTGTGACTGAAGTGCAAGATCTGGCACTTGGCCTTATTAAACCTTGCAAACCAACAGGTCTTACCATTCTGAAATTTAGGAGTTTGTTAGCTTATTAAATTATGATTATTTTTTCCAGGCAGTTATCTCCATATTCAGACATTTATTGTTTGTTAGAAGGTATTTCACCATCCTGGTGAAGATCATCAACCTTCTCTGTACAAAATATTTTATATTTACAGCTAGTATAAAAAACAGAAATAATACCTCCAGACCAGAGATGAGCAGGATTTCATACCCGCCTTTCTCATTCAGTGTTGCTTTCCTTAAAATACTGCATGAAACTAAAGGTCTCAATCTTGTATTTTCAGTCAGAATAATGGGCAGTCATGAGGACCCAGGATCTAGAGAACACAAAACCCGGCAGGAAGCCTTCAGCAAAAAGTCCTCTCACTGTGCACAAGAGTACCAAAAGAGGACCATTTGTGAAAGAAAAGAAGCTTTGCCTGGTAGAAAACAAGATTCTGCACAAACCTCTAAGAATTACATTTTTTAATGATACAAAATACATTTAATTCACTTGTTCTTTGCTGCTAGACATATCTGCCGACAACAGTGGAATAAAACCAACGAAATCCATCTGAAATTTTACAACTGCACAATAATGTCTTACATTTCAAGTAGGAAGTAAAGGATTAAGCCTTTCATGGATCATAGATCTTATACTGTAACTCATGCTTTGGAAGACCTGTATTCCATGGCCAGGAAAGGTCTATATTTAAGATTTTACTTTTGTCTTAAATACTACTATGAGTTTATGGTGGTTACCAGTAACCAATGTAAAGCCCTTTTTAGGTCACCACTTGGAAACTTAGTATTAAATGGAATTTAGAAATACTGTTTTTTTTAAAAAACTATTGAAATTCACGCCCACTCTAAAACATATATGACAGAAGAAAAATGGGTTGTTCAATTTTTTGTGCATTGGAGTGTGACTCTTCCCGAAAAGAGAGGAGGTATAAGTTAATCTGTTATTCTGCACCTACGCACCTTCTAGATCACAATGATTCTTGACTGAAAGCAGTGTAAGGCAGTAATTAACAGAAATAAGATGACCTAAGATTCTGGAGTGGGATTTCTGAATGGGGTTGGTCAGACATTCATTTTCTGTCAAATAAAACTTTTTTGTTGAAGTTGATCTTTTCCCCATTTCCTTCTTCCCTCTCATCCCAAAAGAGAATTTTGAAGGCCCGACTCAGAGTTTTAGGTCACAAATATAAAGCAACAGGACAGGAAAAAGGGCAAGTGTTCTCTAATTGGCACTTATTTAAAACAATACATTGGTACAAGTACCTGAATCATGCAGAGCAGAAAGTGACTTTGATTTTCCCCCTTTCATACAAATGCTCTGACATCCTTCTCTCTCTCCCTTCCACCTCTCTACCCCCTCCCTCCTGTCTACTTATTTTCTCTTCTTGTGTCTTTCTCCCCCTCTTCAACTTTCTCTGTCTTTTTTCCTTACTCATAAGAAATTTCTGATGGATTGTTTTCCCTCACTTATTAGAAAAGAAACTAATGGCAAAACAATGAATTTTTCTGTCAAATAGAATTCCTGTTTTCTCACCATCCCCTAGGAAATCTAGACTCATTTCCAGCTCTGCTGTAGACATTCATTATGACCTTGAATAAATAATTTAATCTCCTTCCACCCCTCCTTTGCACTGCATGTGAAAAGAGGGAATGAAGTTCAGCTGTCTCCCTTGTACACTTCAGTTCTGAGCTTTTTGGGTCAAGAATTGGCACTTACTATACAGCTGTACAATGTCTAACATAACAAACCTGTCCCCCTCCAGGGACATCCAGGCATGAATGTAATGCAAATAAATGCAGACAATGCTCTGCAGTACAAACTAGTTCTTATATACAGTTGCTGAAGGATTCTACCATGAAACTGTATGCACAGTTACTAAATGTACAGCAATCACTCTTTAACACCTTCTGCTTATAAATACAGAAGTACTTACAGGCTTTTGGAAAACTAAACTAAGTCATCTCAAATTAACAATCCCATATATTATAGCAGTCCAATGCAAAATGTAATTGATAAGAAGACTATGTAGTTCAAAGCCCTCAGAACTACTGACAGATGCAGACCAGTCTAAATGTAGTATCTCAAGTGCTCTTACTGGCCTCTCATCATCTTCAACACTCCCCTTGTCACTAGTGTATGATACCTTTAAGGAAATGGAAATAATCCAAAATAAATACCAGGACTTCAGAAAAAGCACTGATTCACAATCAGATTGCAAGTCTTATGTACACTGACTTATAATTGTGTGAGTTGTAATAATGTGATTTATGAGATGATTGTAGATATGATTTATATCTGATTGATAGCACTGTGCGTTCAAAATCAGGATCTTCACCTTTGTAGTCAACTGGTTCATGCTACGCTGCAAATTGACTGGCAGAAGCATTTCCCTTTCCATTGTTCTTCCCTAAGGATTAATATTTAGACCACACATTTTATTCCAGAGCATATATACTTTGTTCAACTTGAGCGTAAGGTGAACTAAGTCTTTCAGTTAATAATTTTAAAGGGAAAAATCCACAAAAAAACACCCCAAACCCACACACACACAAACCTAATCCCCCCGCAAAAACCCACCTACACCACCCCCAAATCGCTGAGACTTGAAGACAAGTCCACTTCAAAAATCAGTTCATTTTTAAAGCCTAGTGGAACACTAGTCTGCAGTTCGAAAAAAGGGTCTGTCTTCAGAAAATTGCAAGGCCTTGAAACCTACTAAACATTATTGTAAATGAAGTGGGTGATACTGGCTGATACTAGAAAGCCCTCAAACTGCAGCTTGGTATCAAAAAGCCACTCTTCATTCCAATTTATATTTCTTCTTGAGGGGAAATATCAAATCCCAGAGTAGAATTACACACCACTGACAGTTAAAACAGAACTCTAGAATAATGCAAACACTGCTGTTCACATTCAGGACAAAATGACACCCAGTAAAACAATCAATTCCTTATATCAAACATTTCACTTCTGTTAATGCTACACAAGGTAAATCACAGCAAAGCAAACAACAGAGGAGTGCTCTTAAAATAGCAATGCATTTTTCTCCCAGAAGAAGTATCATGTCTGTAACTTATACATGGATTGAACTTGGCAGCACGAGCATCTGAAACAGGCTCTGGGGGTTGGAATGCCACTGCAATGCATTGCCAGAAGCTAATATTAATAAGAATTCCAGAAAACCACAGGAAAAACTGCACCCACTTTCCCTGAAGGATACATCACAGTACGTTTGGGATTTTTTGTCAGAAAAGTATATGGCGTTTTCTTGATAGCATAACTTTTTTTTTTTCCTCTCTCTTCATTTTAGTGAATTTATTTACAAATTAGCAAAACTGAGAATTAATGCAACATGAAACCACAGAATATTGCCATCAGGAAAAAGATTTTAGTATGTTACTAGAGAGGCAATGTTATGTCTTTCTCTGGACATTTCTTTCTGCTAAGCTAAATGTAAAGACAAGTCAGTTAAATTTATTTTGTGTTTTGTAAGTATCTGCTTTTACACACGAAGAGTCACCTTTTTCATTACTGAAAACATGCATGTAGGAGCATATTTGTTCCTATTATCAAACATTCCAGAGCAAAGTCCAAGTCCTACAAGGAGAATGGTAAAAGAGACACTTATGACACCCCTCTGTATTCGTAATTCCTGGGGTGGATGGCAGGAAATCTGGAACATTGGTATGAACTCAAGTTTGTCCTTAATTGTGTCATGATGACGAGGCTTGCCTCTCTCATTCTGCTATGCAAAGAAGAGTTCCAAAGTGATGCACTCCTGACACATGCCCCCATTCACTCCTGCCTATTGATATACTTCTGACAGATCAACTATTTTGGAAGGGAGATATGCAAAATCACAGGAGCAGGAGACAAAAAAGCAGAAAGGAGGATTTGAAGTCGCCTACAATATGCCAGGCAAAGTCCTGATGTCCCAAAATAGCAAACACAATAGTGATACAGCAAACAAGATGAGCCCCTACACATTCTCCATCCCCACTGCCGCTGGCTGGGCAACTCACAACCAAAGAGCTAAACACTCTTCCCTTAAAAACAAGGTGGACAACTCCAGTTTGCGTACTGCAAACAGGTCCTGGCCTGTACTTTCCCTAAACCATGCCTGGACACTGGCTGCGGCTAACTGGCATAGCTCAAAACCTGTAGTGCTGGTACAGCTAGAGTAACTAAGGATACAAGCCCACTAGGTGATAGCACGTTATAAGGCACTACCATCAGTCAGACAAAACTACTTGCAAGTTGCAAAGTAGTTAGAAAGTTTATTTAAAGGTGAAATCACTCATGCTAATCAGATAATCCTAAATAATTACTCATGAAAACTTTATACCACATCCAGTCACTATGAATTGTTTAATCACCATCACGTATTCTTTTATAACACACATTCTTTTATATGCCATTGAAAATATGACTTCACAAATATTTTCAAGTTTAATTGCTTGTCTTATTCTTACACTCTCAAAAATTACTTCTATTTTGAAGGGCTCCAAACTTACAAGGTTGAGAGTTTTATTATAACTCCTCAACCCCTTCACACTGTATATACACATTTATTAATTTTTTTAAACTGACACATGTCCCTGCTTTTAAGACTCAACCACTAGCAACCTTTGCCTACTAGAAGCAAGTCTAAGGTTACACTAGGGAGGGGAAAAGCTGTCTTCTCCAATGTTACAATTTAGTTCTTAGTCTTTCAGTTACAAAACAACAGACAGTAGGTTAAGCTTCTGCTAAATGATCATAATCTTCCAACTTTCAGAACATAAAATTAGAAATTAAGGAAACAAACAAACCACTATATCATGAGCTTCAATTGTCATTGGGGAAAAAAAAAATCCTTCTTGTACACATTTTCTAGACTTTGCACAAAAGATGAACAAATAACCATTCTGTGCTCTGTGTGTTGCCTGAATCCTAAAAAGTGGTAGACTATGATCACCACAAGATGGTACACTTGCATATTTTCTGAAGAAAGACATTTTGGTTTGTTTCACCTGTTGCCAAAGAGCTTGTGAAAAGAATTGAAAATATTGAAAGAAACACCACGGCGTTACATTTCTAGAGGAATCAATAACTGCTACCTGCCTTTTAATCCAAAAACTCAACCACATTGATGGTAATTTAATGGAAATTATTCCCTTAAAAAAATGTAATTACATCTTACAATGAATTACAACTAGATTTGATTAAAATTAACCACTTCAAAAAAGAAAACTTCCATGACATTCACTATGAGGGGAGATGTATGGCTAAAGATCCAAAGACAATGAATCTGAGAAGGCATAATTTTGAAGACAGAGAGGTGCGTACACAGACCTTCACTCTAGCCTATTCTGTTCAACAAGATTTCTCTTGATTGTCATGTTTTGAAATAATCTCCAGAAGAATATTTGCATTGAAGAACAAGCAATGGTTCAAAGGAATTTCCATCTTGAAAATTGCCAGAATTCCTAGATTTTTTTAACTAATTATAGTTTATTTAGGCCAGCCAGTTGGCATATTCCGACTTAATCATTAGGAGCTAGTAGTCTTGCTATCTAAGCAAGGGGCTTAATTTAAATAAGGACTGTGTATTCTGCTCAACTGTGACTACCTGTTAACAACAGACCCAGAAGCCCTACCTACGGGGCACCTCTGGTCTCGGCAAGAGTTCTTGCTGACATTTGAGGGGGTGACTGAGCACTGACTGTCCCTTCAAAAACACTCTTCTGTGTGGGAAGGAAATCTGGACACACAAAAAAGAAAGAATGGTAGTGTGCGCTGCTACCCAGCCAGCATCCTGAAAGAAATAGAATTACAGCCTTTACCTGTCACCAGTCATAGTAATTTAGCAATACAAAACTCACCATTTAATTCAGCCATGTGTGAAGTCTCTGTAATGTTTATTCTTAATTTAAAACTCCAAATGTGTTCCATATATTTTGTTCTTCATAATTACATGGGTGAGCTAAAATGGGATGAATTGTAGTCAAATGCATGGGGAAGGCTGGCACAAATTCTGTGAATCACAGCCCTCCTGAGCTTTTGCAATTCCAGGTGACTGTTGCTGGCATGCTAAGCACCCCAGACCTTCCAGGATTCAGCCCTATAGTAGCTGTCAGAGTGAGTTACATCAACTGAATAGAGATTTTGAAGGAAAATCTAGTAAACTTATTCCTGAGGGCTGCATAAGATTTTGTGATCACTGTTATTTCATTGCTTGTAAAAAGGTACAGACACACCAGAACAAGGCTGTTCTGTTCATTTTTCTCTTGATGCACTCGCTTGCTATTAAAAAGCGTATCACTACAGTTATTTATGTTATTATTCTGACTTCCAGGTTTAAATTGTTCACTTTTCATGCTATGTATGAATAACCCAGACAATCTTGACAAGACTGTTTCATTTGTTTCTAAGCTTGCTTCTCCTTGAAATTTTGCCTCCTGTTTCTACACAGGAAATGAAAATCAGCGTAGTATAGAGCATATATTGCATGCCTGTAAAGGGCGATAGGAGCATATCTTCCTTATGCAGTCTACCCTTCCATTCTTTTTCCTCAGTAATTCAGAAAAAAAGGGTGGACAAAAAAAACCCTGAGTGCTTTATTGCCATCTCCTACTTTCCCCTTCAGAGAAATGGAGCATGATACAAATTAAACATTCCCTGCATGAAGATTATACAGAAATAAACAAGCTAATCTTACTTTATCTGATGACCAAGAGGAAAATATCATTCCTAAAAATAATTCCTCTTCTCATTTTCCAACCAGCTCCTTCAGCAAATACTTTGGATGAAACAGATTGTCTGACAGATAATGAAAAGCACATAGAAGGTTGAACATCCTTCATAGAAAACATCCTGTCAACAGCACCCTAATCTTTAAATCCAGTGCCTTTTAGCTTAAGTGTTCATGAATGTAGCTGCCATAACAGCTAAACAAGAAGAAACCTCTATCCACATAGTCAGAACTAAACATACACAGAACTCTACAGATTAAACTCCCTAGCCTGAATTTAATCTAGAAACAATGAAGTGACTAGACCCATGGGAAGAGCAAGTAGTACCATGTTGCTCAAGGCCAGCGCAGCTTAAAATATAGTGTTAACTTTTACCACCTAAAATATACGGTATAGAACGCAAACTGTAACTCCAGGATAATAGTGAACTCACTCAAAAAACACAGCGCAATCCCTCCTAAGGGAAGCCAAAAGATATATTTTCTGTTACAATATCAGGTTCAAAAATACAGGTCTACTAGTACAAGATAAGATTAAGAACTTCAATCTAATATGAAACCTTGAGGTTATTACATCTCAGAGAAAAGGAAACCTGATTGTATAACTGCTGCTCTTTTCACATGTGAAAAAATATCCTTCTCGCCCTGGCCCCAATTGTGTTCCATAAAGATAAGGCAAAATGTTAGCTCCTCTTTTCTACCATCCTCTGAGCTCTCAGACTCTCTCACTTCTTTCTACACCATTGGGCTATTCCAACCAAAAGGTGGAAGACCTGCACAGCATCCAAAGCACCATAAAACCAGAGCGTTTAAACCCATTATAGTTGGGAAGGTAGCTTCTGGCCATTAATCCCACTTCCTTTGCCTCAGAGCTGTGGTCAGTCACTCAAGAAGGGAGAGGAACAGTTTTAGTTTGACAGTTTCAGTTAGAAGCTTCTAAATAGCAGCTTTCTGGCATTTGGGCTGACTTAACATGTCTTCCATTAGGTACTACCTAACTATTGCTAATTTCATTGTTAGACGTCTAATTCTCACCACTCAGTCTGGGTAAAAGAGGCCTCCAGCCTTGTTCCATTCCTGGACTCTTCTAAGTTCCCAGTTTGCACACAACAGTGTTATGCACCATTGTTTCCAAATCACAGAACCATAGAATAGTTTGGGTTGGAAGGGACTTTTAAAGGTCACCTAGCCCACCCCTCCTGCAATGAGCAGGGACATCTTCAACTAGATCAGATTGCTCAGAGCCCCGTCCAACCTCACCTGGAATGTTTCCAGGGATGGGGCATCTACCACCTCTCTGGGCAACCTGTGCCAGTGTTTTATTACCCTCATTGGGAAAAATTCCTTCCTTATATCTAGTCTAAATCTGCCCTCCTTTAGCTTAAAACCATTACCCCTTTTCCTGTCATTACAAGCCCTGCTAAAAAGTCTGTCCCCACCTTTCTTGTAAGCCCCCTTTAAGTACTGGAAAGCTGCAGTAAGGTGTCCCCAGAGCCTTCTCTTCCCCAGGCTGAATAACCCCAACTCTCTGAGCCTGTCCTCAGAGGAAAGGTGCTCCATCCCTCTGATCATTTCTGTGGCCCTCCTCTGGACCCACTCCAACAGGTCCATGTCTTTCCTGTGCTGAGGGCTTCAGAGCTGGACGCAGGGCTCCAGGTGAGGTCTCACCAGAGCGGAGTAGAAGGGCAGAATCACCTCCCTCGACCTGCTGGCCACGCTTCTTTGGATGCAGCCCAGGATATGGTTGGCTTTTTGGGCTTCAAGTGCCCATTGACAGCTCATGTCCAGCTTTTCATCCACCAGTACCCCCAAATCCTTCTCCTCCGGGCTGCTCTCAATCCCTTCATCCCCCAGCCTGTACTGATACTGGGGGTTGCCCCGACCCAGGTGCAAGACCCTGCACTTCGCCTTGTTGAACCTCATGAGATTCACACAGGCCCATTCCTCGAGCTTGTCCAGGTCCCTCTGGATGGCATCCTGTCCCTCAGATGTGTCAACCACACCACTCAGCTTGGTGTCGTCTGCAAACTTGCTGAGGGTGCACTCGATCCCACTATGTCATTGATGAAGATATTAAACAGTACTGGTCCCAATACAGACCCCTGAGGGACACCACTCGTCACTGATCTCCATCTGGACATTGAGCCATTGACCACTACCCTCCGGGTGTGACCATCCAACCAATTCCTCATCCACCCATCAAATCCGTATCTCTCCAATTTAGAGAGAAGCATGTTGTGGGGGACCACATCAAAGGCTTTACAGAAGTCCAGATAGATGACGCTGGTAGCTCTTCCCTTGCCCACTGATGTGGTCACGCCACTTTGTGGATGGGCCTGTACTGGCCTACTTTATAGAAGAGAATTAGAGAAGTCACCACAGCTGGGAGGTACTCACAGGACGTATATAAAGCCACTAAGGGTTACAGAACAAAGAATTCCCAGAAATATCAGAAGCAACATAAACTGCAGTGTGCACATCTGACCCCTGGCTTAAAAGTCTGGAAGGGTGTGTAGGACATATCTGAACTCAATGAGGTTTTTTTTTTTCCTCTCACTCTCCTATAGCATAGCCACAGTGAGGTATACCTCCTCCTGGCTTGTCCAGTTATACAATCTCTCCTTTGGTCTATCATACACACTTAGGAAGCTGCTTTGGAATGACAGGAGTTCTCTCAAGTTCTCAGAATACAGAAAGCATTCAGAAAACCAACCAAACAAGCAAACAAAAAACCCCACTTTACATCCATCACTGATGTCACTATCACCTAACTGATTTGTATCCTAAAAAAATCAGTCACTGAGCAAAGCATTCTTAACGAACTGGAATGTGGAAAGCAGAAGACAATTCTAATGAGATGGACTAGGGTTCCTGAAACAGATACTTTTGGTATACTTAGCTCATTGGCAGAGATGAAAGGAGGAAAAGGAAGCCTACAGGAAAAAAAAATCAGATTTTTATTTAAAGGGGAAAAAAAAATCAGATCAAAAGCAAACATAGTCAAATTGCAGCGCACAAAACTAAGCTCATGGTTGGTAAGTAATCTGTACTGATATGACTAGGTTAACCATGTTCCTGCAAACATCGCTAGCTGCCTCAGGAAGTTTCAAATGACATTTAGTATATAAGACACTTAATTTTAAAGGTGCAAAATTCTTGCTACAGAACCACCAATGTGGCAAAATTAAATAGTTAGCACAATTACTTTCACAATCTTTTAATAACCCAGTAGTAGCAACACTTGTTTTAAGCACTATGAGAACAGAATACGGGGGAAAAAAAAAGAAAAGAAACTTCAAAATTAGATCTACATTGTTGAAATATATCACCTATATGAAGAGAGGAAGCACAGCAAGTGAACTTTTTTCCTAATACATCTGGTTTTTAAGGCAGTTGATATTTAATATGGAAAATGGCTTCTACATGCTGCAACATATACACCTCAAGATACCATGTAAAAACGAAATACATCAAAAATTGATCACTGCAAGTTCCTGGAGTGCAAGATAAAGCCAGAAACACAGGCATAGGAAACTGCAATTCTGTGTACCCAAAAATGGAAAGTAACACTAGGAGTTGCAACATTGAACCATTGTACAGATGGGTCCAAAAGGAAGCAGAAACAGTTCCATACAGAAAGGAAAACAAAAATCCTAAAGTGAAGTGAACCATTTTTTGCATCTCCAGAAGGACAAAGCCAACAGAAAAAGCAGATGCATAGTAATACTGGAGGCTCTTCAACATGTTGGAATAGGCATATAGTATCCTTCAAAGTACATATTTATTCAGAATGACTACATCATCACTTAATATGATCCATGCTTTCCACTACAAACACCAACTAACTGCAACAGTACTTAGCCTACAAAAATGTCAGAGTTCCTAAAAGTTGTTGGAGTGTTTACAGACATGCTCTTTTCTCATGAAACTCAGGAAATTTTTCAGGTTACTAAGTATATGTATCAAGCGCTATTTTAGACACCGGAGTATCTGAGGCATCCCCACAGGTTGCCAGATGTGCTACAGGACTTACAAGACATTTTCTGGAGCTGCACCTTGTGGTCACACAGAATAGCATGAGTATCACAAGCTAGGTATTCACATGTATTAATTGCATGTGAATTTAAAGTGCCTCCACAAATGGAAACACTGAAGAATATATTCTCTTTTTATAATATCAAAATAGAAGTAAAGAGATAAGCTGAAAGAAACATTAAGTGCTCCACTTGCTAAAACTTCAATATTTGCAACTCACAGATGCTTGTTTACTTTTATAGTGTAAGTTCACTACTGAGTTTTACAAAGTCAAACCAAAGCGCATTTTCCCTACAAGCGAAGAATGAGTTAAGAAAAAACGAAAATTTCAAACTTATGCAAAGATTTTACCAAAGAATAACATCCATGATCAAATGCAAACATAGGAAGGGAGCAAGCATTATCTTTTTTCTCTTCACCTTCACAAGCATAGAACAAATCTTTTCTTTTTTAGCTAAGCTAACAGTTCTATTTACGTATTTATACTAAATTGAAATGGTCTAACGATTTTTCCAAGGTTTCCATACTGAATCCTGACAAAGCACTTAAGAAAACAGATGCAATACTTAAAAAAACCAGGGTCATATATGAGCATGTACTATCAAGTTTGGGAAAAATATTCTGTAGGTCCAATAGATGCTCAAACATTTTAGCACTTTTTAGGAACTGTTTAATCCCTGCCTCTTTCCACATACAAAAATTTAGATCGGTCTTTCACACTTACACAGAAAAAGAAATAATATGAATTTTGGGTCAGTTTTTGTTCCTATTACCATCAACAAAAGCTTGACCATTTGTTTGACTGCACAAAAATAATCTGGCCTTATTACTCTGGAGTCCCAGACTATGGGATCAGGTTGCCTAATACATTAAGTAGTCCGATTAGTCAGTAAAAGGACTGGATGACTTTTCAGTCATAACTTTTCAGAATTTCAGCATGATCCACTCTCACCAAATGCAAGCACCTTAAAATGGGGCAGATATAAGGCTGTGTGTGAAATTAAAACCACACTTACACTGCAATTTATAATATATGATTAATTTTTTCATATATTTTCTGATCCCTCAAATCCAGCTAGTCTTTAAATAATAAAATTATATGTTTCCAGGTGTTCATTTAAAATGGCTTCAAAAGTTTAAAGCTGTGTATAAATCTGACCAATTAATATTTGTTGATTGATGAATTACTGCAATCAATAACTGAATTTTCCTAACATTGTCATTTTTTTTCCCCTCTATGTTTTATCATAATAAGGAAGGGCAAGAAAATGTCTTCCTGCTCCCAAAACCTGAAAGTTACTTTTCCCCCTTCCTGCATCAGGACAAAAGTAAGATTATTGAGATTTTTTCCACCAAAAATTAATTGAGACAGGAAAAACAAAGAAGACTAACACAGAGAGAGAGACACTGATGTCAAAACAAAAATGGCCCATCACTAAGGGCATTCAACTGGGAAGTGAAAAACAAAGAAGTGTTAAATTCAGGTCGTCTGTCTGATGTGGACAAGATATGAAATAACTGGGTTAAATGCTGGATGATTCTCCTAACCACTGCAATGCCGGTGTGGATCAATCCCGCTTCTGCTATAAGTAACACTGCTGTAGCTTATGTAAGTATGAGCTTGGTATGCACTAGCCTTGCGAATTATTTACCCTGCTTTTCAAATATTACACCTGGAATAAACTCCTGGATTGCAATACACATGCACAAGGCACAATCACACAGCAAAGTTTTGCTGCTTGTAGGATCCCACATTCGTACCAAAAACCCCCTCTGAGTCTGTACTATTAAAGCACTATGGGATTTGTTACATTCATATGGGAAAAACAAAGCAAAGAAAAAAAAACCAAACAAAAAAAAAATCAGCACTTTGGCTTGGAAGACATTTTGTCAAAAACAACTCATAACTAGAATCAGGGAGGAACATTTTGAGCAAGCTAACCCTCAACATCCTCAATTTCAAAGATTTATGAGATTACTAACAAATTACTCTGATTTGCTCAGAGCTGTACAGTCTATTTCATTAGCACACATTTGCAGACATTCTGAGATAGTTTACACATATACAAGGTTAGATCCACATTACATGGGATGGTAAACCACATTAGCCTTTTCATTTTATGGCTACAGACTAGAATCCTACAACTACCAAATACATTCATAAATGCAGAAAACAAAAGAAAATAAAACAAATCCTTTCTCCAGGCTGCAAAGCAGCTGCAAAACTGTTCTGCTGAGCTCTCCAGCCCTATTGCTGACAGGAACTCTGAAAGCAGTCTTCTCTGTATAGATGATGAGAAAATCTCCACAACACCTAACAGATTGCTGTTTACATTACCTATCATTCCCAGTCCTTAGAAAGAATCTGTTATTTGTAATTTTCAAAGTGTGTGAAAGAAAATCAGTTTACAGCATTTGTAATAAGCAGAGGCATCTTTTCCACACCAACTCATGTTTTTGAGCTTTTAAACACATTTTACTGAGAATAAATTACAGTGGTATTTGTGGTATAAATTGCTGTGGTAACCACAGCAGCCTGAAAAATTTCAGCACCAAATCAATGCAATATTAACTGCCTGAAATTGAGATTAAACTGAATAGGTGGGATAGCATAGCAAGCACATATTCATGTATCTATTTTGAACATTTCATATAATTAGCCACTGTCCCTTATTGAGCTTTGAAACTCTTCTACTAGTTGTGAGTATGCATTTATGAGTCAGGGCTAATATGATCATTTTACCAAATTCTGTCCTACTCTTGTTCATTGGAAGAATCATTTGGTAAGAAGTATGTCCATTTTAAAACACAAATGGCAGCATACTCTTTCTTTTCAGCAGTGAAATGCAAGCATGTTTACCTTCTGTAGTTAAGTAATGAGGATACTATTTTCATGTGCAATAAAGCCCAGTAAGTCATTCATGGACTAGCTGAAGTGATTGGTAATTCAGTTACAGAGCCAGCACCCCAAGCATACAAAGCAATCACACACTGATTTAAGGTAATGAATACAGTCCTGAATATCCTTCCCCGATATCAAATAAAATAGTAGATTAGACTTGAAATAAGACATTTGTTGTGCTTGATTTCATTACCTTTGTTGAACTGCGTGTAACATTTCAAAATAAAGAACTTTCTATGGTGGGCCTAGATACAGACAGATAAAGAAAAGTAAATAGTATTTCAAAAGACATCTACCCCACTCTGTAACTGCACGCAAATAAATACAATAGCAGTATTTTAAGCACAGTTATTGATTTCAGAAGGTGCAACATGAATTTGTTCAACATGTGGTTATTTAAAACCTGCTTTTACTCCTTAATGTGGATCTGTTTTACAATGTGCATTCACTATGTTTGTCTGATGCTTTTATTCACTCCTTATTGTTTATCCATAAAGAATTCATTAATGGAAGGACTTAGTCATTTAAATCAAAGCCCTTTTTCAGTTTTAACAAGGTTACATCTAATATGTACTTTTAGTTAATGCAGATTTTTTATGAACTTACAAAAGGAAAACATTAAGTTTTCAAGAAAAAATAATAATGATGCTCCACAAATCTACATATTTTGTATAAAAACACGCAGGCTTTTGCCCTCTACCTTTTCAGAAATCTAGATGGCAAAAGGAATTAATCCCTTGTCCACAGGTTTCTAAAAGCAGATGCCACTGTATTCCTGTTTTGATAACGCAATGATCAGTTACAAAATAATGGAAAAATCTTGGCCATTTAAGAAATGAAAGTTCCAGTTAACTGTCATATGAGAAGCCCATTCACATATACATATAGAGTTTGATATATACAACTAAATTTTTTACCTATTCAGGTATCTTTTCAGTGTTATTTTCAGTCTGACCTGACATTTCTTGGCTTCAGCTGCAGTGACGTTGGATCCAGAATATAGGCATGAACCTTCAATACAAAAACATCAGTAATTCATGCACTCAGTTCACAGGGGTGAGAACGCTGACTTAAAGTGATAAATTATCTTACTAGTAATAGCCCCAACGTAATCCTCTTCAGAAAATGGATTGTAGGGTTTAACAAATGTCCTGCTTTTTATTTAAGTGACATTCAAAATAAACTCTTGTTCACTATATAAGTACGTACGTATGTACATTTATATATACACGTGTGTATACGCACATACGTATCTACACACATTTATGTGTACTGTGGCTTGTTTCCTAAAAATCAGTCCTACCAGCACATATTAGAGAATTATTAATTTAGAATTACATTTTCCTTGAGCAAATATTTTTTACAGTTTAATCATGTTTTCACAGAAGATGCCCAATAAATTAATTATGCTGATTGTCTTAATTTTCTACATAATGGTAATAGAATAATCTTTACCATCTTCACCATAATGTTTAATGCATTTTTAAACTAATAACATGTTCCCAGTTATATACTCCCCTAGTAACTATCAACTGTTCAAAAAGAGTTATTTATCTGTTAAACATGCCTTAATTTTCAAAAATATTTTAATCATGAGAAGACTGATAAAATAACTCAAGAAATCAGCAGAAACAGCATCACTTAATGCAGTGCCTCTCAGTTTAGGGTGCATAACACACACTGGATAGTTCAGCAAGTCTTATGCACATAAGGAGTTAAGTACATCCCCAGCTATGTGCAGTCAACAGTCCTATCAAAGTCAGCGTAAATTAAAGCTTTCATTAGCATAAGAAGAAAAAAGTTACATTTTCATATCTCAAATATAAATAAAAGCATATATAAACATATTGAAGAGACTGACTGATAATATTGGTTGATTTAGGAGCTTGATTGGTATATTTAAGGCTTGATTGATATGCTACTCACAAATTGCTATTAAATATAACTCACTTTAATATTTATAAATTAACTGCAAGGTAAACTGCATATTTATAATCAAAACTGCATGGTAAATTTTTATTTCAGATTTATGGATAAAATTAATGCAATAATCACATAATAAAAACTTGGAAAATCCAGCAGGCAAGACAAAACTGTCATATTTGTATGTGCCCACATTCTGGATCAGGCTGTGCGATGGTCTGTGAGCCAGGAGCAAAGATGCACAGCAGGGACAGCACTGTCACACAATAAATACCCCAGGTTTCTTTATGAATAAGTCTCAGGAGTACAGGAATGTTTAAAGTTTGCTACAGAGCTTGATTTGGAGGGGAAAAATATTCTGAGAGCAGCAAAAGCACAGGAGCTCCTGCAAAAGCACAGGAAACCTCCTGGTTTCATTGTATCATTTTACTACAGAAACCCATCTGATCTTGTCCATTTTAATTGCAAGGGGGTACAGAACCTTTTTCACATCAGCTCACTGAGTCTGAGAAATGTTTTACTGTGAGGAGGAAATGAGAAGGACCAAGAATATGAATAAACTGAAACATAAGCATTTAATAAATTCCTCCTTCTCTTTAAAATCAGTTCTAATCATTTATTGTGAAATGTATTTGGGCTTGGTCTACAGCAATTTTAATTCAAATAAACACATCTAAACTTCTCCCACCTTTACCACTACAGGATGTATTTTTTTGCTTATTCTTGAATCATTTTGCCAGCAGTATGCTGAATGCTATTTAAAAAATGCAATCTATAGCATTATATTCCAAAATGGCTGAGGAAACCTTTGCCATGACTCCCAAGTTGCAACATGCTAGATATTCATAGGTTTTCAAAGCTGCTGGTTGAAGATATAATGAAAGGATCTAAGGTTTATGCATGAATCAGCACCCCCTTGTCATAATGTCACGGTGCAGTGATCCCTGCAGAGCTGTAAGACTTGATTTAAAACAGAAAAGCTCAACATTGGCTCTTGAACCAGCAGAATTAAACATCCAAGATCATGCATATATTACCTCTGTGCTGAAACTACTATATGAAAAACTTGTTACAATTATGGAAGTTTTACAGTACTCCATAGGAAACCTCTCTTTAGGTGACTCCAATATCCTTTCAGTGAAAAAACACGTGAGTATGTAATACAACTATTCCTGTTTGGGTTGGTGAATGTAAGAGGAAACGATTTCATCTTCACCAGCTTCCTCCTTTCTCGTTTTGAAGAAAAAAAAAATCTCATGTTGCTGATGGTCAGCACTTCTCCAATTAGACTGTGCTGAAGGACAATAAAGTCCAGTGGTTTGGATACCTTCCAATTCCGCCCTGTGAATTACCTGCAGTGCTTGGGCCTCTGCCCCAGCTGTTAAAAGCCAAAGAGGTTCTGCTGGAGTGAACCACTTTGTTAACGTTTGCCTTTACCACCTGGACTGTAACCCCCTGAATCACCAAGAATTTTCAAAGAGGGCTAAGCCTAGCCCATTTCTCGTGAGGGATGTAACAGTGGTCCCAGCAGTGAACATTTCTCTTAATTGTGCCATCAGTCTGAAGAAAGACTGCGCCATCTCTCAATCAAAACTATTAACTAAGCCTCCCAGTGACATGGACTTGCAAGGTGTCAAACCGCAATTAGGTTCCAACAGCTACTCCTGATGACCTGTCAACACAGCTTTGCACAAGACCTGCAACAACCTGAAGTGACTACTTGTTATTGATATATTGCATGAGTTAAGGCTATCTACTCACAGAGGCTCCATTCCTCCTTTGCTACATGCACCTTCTGGTCACCTTTAAATGACCAGGTAGTCTTAGACTGTTTCAAACATCCCTCAGTGGCACAGGACCACCGTCTCCTCTGGAAGTTTAGGAACCCAATTTAAACGCAGTACCAGCAATACAACTCGTTCATCTAAAAACTGTTTGCTCCATCAACGAACTCAGAGCAAGGGCTGATAAGAAGTTTGAAGATTCCTTTAAATAGTTTCACAGTGGGTTTTTTTGTTTGGTTGGTTTTAAAGAAGATGGAATTATACGCCCCAGCTTCCCTTTCGTTACTAAGTGGTAGCGGGCAAGCGGGAGGCAGGCACACCGCCAGCAGGGCGAGGGCCAGCAGCCGCCCCACCCCGGGCCTGCAGCTGCAGACCCCGGCTCCCACACCATCCTCTGGAGCTTCTGCAGCCTGAGGCTGGGCTGGTTTGGGGGTTTTAACTCAAAAGCTAAAATCTTTCAGTTGTTGATTTTAGAAAATTTGTTATTCTTAGGACAGAAAAAGGTCATTACTTCTATTGTAGTATAAGCCTGCCAACTACATTTCTGTGAAGGAAAATCACCTTGCCAGAGTGAAATGCCTGGGTAAATACTGAAGCATTTTCAGTTTCATACTATCCTACATTTCTGTGACCTTCTTTTACACTTGCATTGTTTCACTGTTGATAGTGCTGGTTTTGGAAACCTGTTCTTTGTACGTTATTCTGGAAAAAAAACAACCAACCTACATATTTTTCAGTATTTCAAATGAGAACAAGCATAAAGGCGAAAAAAGTGATGGACCCTCCATAACCATCTGTGTACACGGTGCTCTGCAATCAACTGCTAAATTCTGCTTCTTATATGGCAAATACTTGTCTTCAGAACTCCTTGCTCTCCAATCAAACTTTTATTGAAGTTTTTTATTGAAGGGTAATCAAGGAAATATTACATATATTTTTAGCATATGCTCCACTAGTCACTTAAATCCAATCGACAAGATAACTTGACTAAACCATCACTGATGACTGAGCTGACAAAAAAGCAAGTACATGTTTACGTCTTAATTTGCTGCTCTTCAAACCGCTTGAAAATTGAAGCCTTGGACAAGGTTCAAAGGGAAACCTGAAACATGGATAGCATCTCCCTTCTGCTAGAAGTCTCAAGTCCATGACTGCAGTCTACAGCCTACACATGTCATCCAAGTATTCTAAGAGTTCTCCACGGAAGACAGCTAAGCTCAAGGCAGATGCATGCACACAAACACTGATAAAAAACCTGGTGGTGTTGGAGAAAAATATGTATCCTTTACTTTCTCAAAGATTAGGCGGCTATACTTGTCTCTAGTTCTAGTAGAAAAAAAAATTATAGCATTTTACAAAAATTATTTTCAGGATTTTGTTGGCTTTACAGAATTGAGAAACACAGAAAGACCTGTCACAGTTTTGCAGAATGCCATCTAAACCACTACACAACCCCTTACTTCACCAACAGTCCCAGTAACATATACCGCAAATATTAACCACATGCAGTTCTGGTTGCTGCAAACCCTCACTTACCTAAGAAAGCAGTAACTCCCCACCTAAGAAAGCAAGAGCTCCCCAAGCAGCTTGCAAGGATTAGCAAAGTAGCTTTACTTTGGCTATATATGCCAAATATTTGATTATATGCTCAGACCTTTTCTGTCTTCAGCTATGTATGCTATTCCCTCCTATCCTCACACATGGCACTGAAGGCTCCATGGGTTGAGGCTCTTGCACCACCTATCCCAGCGTCTCTGCTGAGACGCCCCTCCAGCACCATCTCACCTACCACAACGTAGCTAAATCAGGGGAAAAAACAAGAACAACAACAACAACAAAAAAAAAGGTCGCCAATGGAGGGAAATTGCTCTCATTGACAGGTAACCTGCAGACTCAGTGGCCCTTACAGCTCGCCCTCAGGAGGGACGGGGAAACGCCTCGGGGGAGCGCGGCGCTGGGCGGCCGACAAGCCGCAGGTCGGCGGGAGCGGCCAGCACGGCGCAAGAGCGGGCTCCCTCCTCCTTGCGGGCCCCGGGTTGGCTTGGAACGGGCGCAGCGGGGAACGGCGGGTACCCCTCGCCGCCCCGGGAACGGCTGCCTCGCGTTCACAGACCTCACCACCGACATTAGCAGCGCCCGCCGCCCCTTGCTGCAGCCGCCCCGACGGCAGGCCTCGCCCTCCCCCGCTAGTCAATGCCGCCCAGCGGAGTCAAACTGCACCGCGCCCCGGCCAAACGCCGGACAGCTGCCGGGGGCAGCCACCGAGCCGCAGGCAGAAGCAAACGGCGCTGCGGCCCCCCTCCCCTGGGGCTCCCCTCTTCGCGCTGGGCCGTCCGCGCTGCACCCCGCCACCTCCCCGAGCAGCCCATGTGCGCCGCGCCCCGCCGCACGCCTGCGGCCGGGCCCTGCCTCACCGGAGGAGGAGCCGCAGCACAGGCCCGCCGGCCGGCCGGCCTGCCCGCCGACGTGCGACGGCTCGCCCCGAAAGCCGCGGGGGCAGCGGGCCGCCAGGGAGGCTGAGGCGAGCGGGCAGCCCCGGCCCCCCGAGAGGGGGGGGCGCCGCATTTTACGTAGCTCCGCGCGGACGTAAAATGGCTGATGGCCCCCTCAGCCGCCCGCTCCGCGCCCCCTCGACTGCTGTCAGGAGGGGGCCCCCTCCAGTTAACGGGAAGGCTCCGCAGCCGCGGCAGAGCCCGCGGCCAGCCCTCGGGCGATGGGGGAGCGCCGCGGGCACCCCCGCGGCCGCGCAGCCTTATGTAACGCGTGGGGAGAGCGGCTCTGAGGGGGCGGCGGGAACTATTTTAAACCACCGCGAGGGCTGGGGAGGCGCACGGAGACCCCACGCGCCGTTTACCCAGGGCCGGGCCCGGGCGCTCCCGCACCTGCTCGGAGGCGGCGCAGCGACCCCCAACCCCCATTCCCACCTCCCCCCCCCCCGCCCGCGCCGCGCGCAGGCGCCACGCCTCCACCGGCACGGCAAGCCGGTGGGCAGCGCGCGCCCTGCGCAGCGGCTGGCGGCGTCCGTTACTCACAGGCGTTGGTGACGGCGAAGCTGTTGGCCACCTCCAGGTTGTCGATGTGGGGAGTCAGCCTGAACTCCGAGGTGGAAAACTGAACCATCCCTACCCGAAACGCGCTGTACTCCTGATCGGCGCCCCTGGGGAACAGCCCCCCTGCAGGGAAACACACAGACGCGCACACACACACATCAGGCGGGCGGCGGCGCGGGCAGAGCCGTACCGGGGCCGCGTCCCTTCCCGCCGCCGGGGCTGGGCTGGGCGGGGGTGCCGGTAGGCGCCGCCGGCTCGGGCACCGCTGCCGGGGCGAGCCCGACTGCGGGTCCGTCCCGTGCCCGACCGCCGCGGCGGAGCCCGGGGCGCGGCGGGACGGGCGGTGCGGCTCGCGGGAAGGCGAGGTGACGGGGGAGGCGCTGGACACGGCCGCCGGAGGGGACCTCCCGGGCGCCCGGCGGGTACCGCGGTGGGGCTGGGCTCGCGGCGACATGACCGGCATGCCCGAGCGACGCCGGCGGGGATGAGGGAGCGGGAGACCCGTCGGGAGGAGAGCGAGGTCCCCCGGCATGCGGGCACCTACCGATCTGTATGCTGTTAGAATTGACCCTCCAGATCAGTCCCCACAACACGGGAGCCAGGAAGACAGAAATATGCATAATCTTTTGCATTTCCAGGAAAAGTAGAGCATCCACAAAGCCACGGAAACAGCCCTTTCTTCTTCCTCGCCCGCCTCCTCCTCCTCCGCGGAGCGCGCTCGTCAGCAAATTAGATCCTCTGCGCGCCGGGCGAGCGGCCGGCGGGAGCAAGCCAACCACGGGAGGAAAGGAACGAAAATACCCCCTCGGCGGGCGGCAGGAGCCGGAGGAGCCGTCGCCCGCGCTGCCGCTGAGCGCTGCCGCCGCTCCGGTCCTCGTCCCGGCTCCGGAAATAAGGGGGGGGGGGGGGACGGAGGTGGCCGCGTGCCGTTGGCGGCGGCGCCGCTGTGCTCCCGCTGCCTGAGCGCGCCCGCCGCCCGGCCCTGCCCTCACACGCGCTCGCCCGCGCTCCCTCGCGCTCAACGGGCGGGCGGCGCACCCGGCGAGGCGGCGGCGCGCCTGCGCGAAGCCGCGAGGCCGGCGGGAGCGCGCCCCTCCCGCCCCCTTCGCCGCCGCGCCCCGCCCCTTCGCGCGCGGCCGCGGTGAGGGCCGCCGCCAACCTTCAGCACCGCGGACAGAGGCGCGGCGGCGGCGACGGGAGCCGGGGCTCCAGCGGGCGGGGGCGGCTCGCGCCCCGGGCAGCGGCGGGGAGGAGAGGCGGGGTCCGGCCCGGGGCCCGCGGCAGCGCCCCCCGGGCCTCATCCCCATCGCCCGTCCCGACCCCACTGCCCGGGGGTCAGGTGTTTTAGTCCCCCGACAGCGGAGCGCACCTGAAGCTGGTGACCGCAGCCCACGCGGCTGCCCTCGTGCGGACTCTGTTCGCGCTGCTTTAAACGGGCAAAAGTCAGAGGCACGAATCCATCGCACGCCTGTGACAGCGGGAGATATCAGCTTGGATGGAAATGCTAGCTTGGATGGAAAGCAGAAACGGGGGGGGGGAAGGAACCACGCCTTTTTTTTTCAGAGTATTTTTAAAAATTTATTATTAATTGCACTAGTCTTCATCAGGATGACATTTAGGCGTAGCCACCTTCCAGGTATACCTGAAAAGCATACTTTTAACCACCGCAACCAAAACAGAAGAGTTAATATGCAGGAAGGTTTAAACCTATCTACCCAGATATTTCATTTTCATATATAATGGGGATTTTTTTCTTTTTTCAAGACGGGTTCCAGCTATATTATTTACTGCAAGCTAAATTTAACATTTTTCAATTTGGCACAAAGTCTATTGCTATGCATCACACACACAAACGGACACACACAGGAGGACACACATATAGAAGAAGCAGTGTAGCAATGCTGTGGCTGTGACAATGAATTTGCTATTAAATGATCACTTGCTGGTTTTTTTTATTTCTTTTGTTGTTGTTGTTGTTGTTGTTGTTAATGAAGATGAGAAATACCCATGCAGGAAAGGATACTGACCTTGCATTGCATTTTCTTTTTTCTTTTTCATTATTAAATTGTCTTAATTCTCCTTTCCAGAGACAAAGAAAGATCTCAAAGCTTCAGATACTCAGGTGTCGATAGAAGTACATACCCTGAACACATAGGAAGCAGGCGGTTTGAGGCTCTTTACCCATTACTAATTCATGACAAGTTTAGTTTCATTTGAGTCATTTCACCAGGAGATTCCGTACTAGCTTTTGTCTCTACTTGTGTCATCATCTCTCTCTCACCAGAAAATGAGATGAGCCTGAAAAAGACAGCAAGCTTTAACACCAGGGGCTTATAGACCCTATTGTGTTATTTGGGTGGAATGGCAGAGTCGCTGCAGCCCTTCCTTGCTCTTTTCCCCAGCCTGGTCCCTCCCAGTAGCCAGGTTTCATGCTCCACGCTGAATTCTGTGAAAGGAGCAAACAGTGCCGCTGTGACAATCGATCGATTAAGGTATCAGAGGAAAGCTCGCATTCAGGTAGTCCTCACTGCGCCCTGGACAATGAGTTGTACAGACATTTCCTTTTAATAAATACTTCCCTGTAATATTGCCAATTTTTAACAGGAGCACAGATAAACCGCACTTTTTTCACCCAGGTCTGAAGAATCCCCTTGTGTGTATCAAATGAGGTTAAAATGCAGCAAAGATCTCAGTTTGAAGGTATATTTTAATACTTTATAATAAAACAAAAAATCCCATTTGTCAATATAAATTACAGCCGCATAATTAACTAAAATATAGAAAGGATTAAGATGATGCAAAATATAAAAATGAAATCTAGAAGAGTCACACTTTTTGAACTAGCTGCCTTTACAGTTCGGGCAAGGATTTAAATCTCTAAGCAGCTTGGTTTGGTTGGGTTGGTGTTTTTTTGTGTAATAGAGAACAGTGCTATTCCACGTGCACATCAAGACCTTTGTCAGATACAGTAAGAATAATTCATGGTGATGCAAGTTTTATCCGGTTAGACAGTAAAATGCTGTTTTACTGTTTATACTAAACCATGCATAAATGCTAAACTAAGTTTGGATCCCGTAGTGGGCATGACACAACGAACAACCTTACCTGAGCCAAAGAGTTTGCAGATGAAGATCCTGAACCTGCTTTCTGTCATGACAGCGTCCTTGCTACACCCTTCACGCTAAAGACCTACAGAACACAGCGTAGGTGAAATAAAAGTGACCCAAGTAAGAAGTTAATTACCGATTACAACTGGGGAGGTTTGTACCGATTCTTTGTGGTGAGTTAATGACAACTGCCGTGGCAATCATCCCTGGTGCCACCCTGGCTGTTGCATATTTTTCCATTACAGAATTGTGAGTATGTTTATGTCTACATCATGTACAATGTGCGTTATGTACGTGCAGGTAATATTCCAGATTTGTACCATCATGTCAGAACAAGCAGAAAAAATCATCAAATTCTGTGGCCATATTCTACTGTTGGTGTGCCAGAGAAAAATAAAAGACTTCAACTGAGATGAGTAAGTACAGGAAGACAGCATGGGCTAGTGAATTGGCAAGAAAACAGTTTAATCAGAATTTAATAACAGGGAAAAATGCTGATAATAAAATAAGGCCTTCTTCAACTCTCTATTTTTTCATAACAGTCCTATGCTAATCAAAAAGATGCAAGCAGGCAAAGGAGGAAAAAGAAATTTATAGGTGATAGTAATTTATGACCGTGTAACTAAGAATAGACATACTCATTAACACTGTGCATAGAAAAAATCAGACTACATTTCTGGGAATTACATTCAATACTTTTTGCACAAGAAAAGGAAAAGAATCTTGCAGGAGGTAAGTAAGGTTTGCAATCTTAAAACCAGAAGATTATATTCTTACATGTATTCTTCTAAATCCATGATAAAAGCTCATATAAAAATGCATTAGTTCAGAATCTGAACAAAGCGTCAGCAGGGGCACTGTTAATAATAAGCATCAATCTCTTGTTGAAAGGAACATAGCAGTGCAATAATAATGAAAACAATGACAGATGACAGAAGGCCAGATATCAAATAATAAGATATCAAACCCCTAAAAAGGCTAAGTGCTTAATCCCAATTCTATAGAAGTCCAGGAGGGATTTGCTACTAATTGCAAAGAATGCAGGATTCGGTCATGGCTACGTTTGATTTAATAGGTTCTAATGGATGATATTCTGAACGTAAGGTAGAAGTTGGTGAGGAAGCTAGAAAGGGCTAATATATGTGCTAATCAGAAATAAATACAAGTTTATCAGGAATACATTTCCTCAGCCATTCATCCTGGCATGGCCTTGGTTGAGACAGTGGCTGCAATTCATCCAAATGTTCCTATGTTTCAGCAGGTGCCCAGGAGACATGGGAAGAAACTTGGAAATGACTGAAGAACTGGAAATTTTTGCCTCGCGCTCAGAAACACTTAGTGATCACTCCATATACTTGTCAAAAAGATAGTTCAGGAATGACTTGACGACATGGAGTACATGCTTCAGGAAAGTAATTTTGATAATATAAAGCATTTGAGGAGATGGATGCAGTAAAAAATGCAGTATTTGAAGGCTGATAGTAATCATATTCAGATTAGAAATAAAGTTTAACTTTTGTGTTGCTGTTTCAGTAGTGTGTCATTGACCGTGGAAATCACATGCTGAGCGTTGTAGTGAATTCCTCGGCTGTGGAAAATGCTCAGTTAAAATCAGATTCTTTTCTAAAAATCCTTGTTGAAAAAGTTAAATTCTGAGAAGTCCCTTGGCAAGAGCTCAGACTAAATGGCTATAGGGGTCCCTTCTGGCCTTGTATGGAATCAATATTTGGTTTTGTATTCAGAATTAGTTTCATTATTTTTTTCATTAGAAAATTAAAATATGCAGATTTTGTAGGATACAAAAATGTTGTACCAATGTATGTATCCTTTGATTCTATGGCCAGCCAAGAAATTCTTCCCTTCAAAAAAGATCATTGTCTCTGGATTTTTGAAATCCGCATAACTTTTGTAAATACCAATAAAGGTAAATAAAGAGAAAATACAAATGAAAGTTTCAAGTTCCAAAGCTTTCTTAAATTGTTTAGTCCCATATGTTCATTCTGGATCTCAAGAGTCTTATTAAAAATGAAAAGTACATCCTGATCTCCCGAGCTCATTCTGCTTCCTCTTCTGATTAGCAACCACATAGGGTTCCCATTAATAGTACATATACCCAGGGATGCTATGCACCAAGGAATAGCTTATGCTGCCTTCTGTTATGTGAGTCTGATGGTGAAAAAAGCAACATTACTACCCTGTGGTATACTTAATGTAAAATAATTAGCGATAATCGTACATCTTTAAGTTCCTTTTGCTGTATGGTAGCTGTGACAGTGCAGTTTGTTACTAGCTTAGCTGACAGTTGTGAGAAATTTATAGTGAATTGGGATTTACTATATTTATCTGAGCTACTTGCATTCTTGCTATTTGCAAGAAATGTCATATTTGTTTTGCTGATAAAATCACTTAGGTATATGCTGTTACAGATTACTTCAATTTTTTCTACTGAGATTATAGCAAATTACATCATTAAGGCTCCAGAATAAGATAAAAGCAACACTTTCAGATTAGACTATGCATGCTAAATCTGTGATTCTCGTCTGGCAATGTTATATTCTTCCATGCATTCTTCTAAACTCTTTTCTTCCAACAGCGTACACAAATTCCATTGCTTTGTTTCAGTCCCAAGGAATACGTTTCTTATTCCTGTCCTAATTTTTTCCTGCCTACCTGCTACCTCTTTTCTTCTTTGCTGTCTCCTTCCTTGCCTGATTTCCATCTGCTTTTCCAAAGCATCGCCATCAGAATCTCCTTTTTCTCTCCTCTTATTCTGATTTTACCATCCCCATTCCCCCTGCAGAGCACAGCTAATTCAAACGTGTTGGTTTTTTGCTTTAGACTGTAACAGCCAGCCTTGATCCTCTCTCTTTTCATCTGCCACCTCTCCCATCTGTTCCACGAGCAATGCCAGCCTTGACTCCAGTGTTGGTTTTTATTCTCATCATATTCTTATTCCTTTTTCCATGCCGACGGCTATGTTTGAAATATGAGCCCTACACTCATTTTTCAGGTCAGTTCTTATTCATTGAAATTCCTCCTTAGCCTTGCATCTTTTCCGTCACCTGTGAGAAATGTGTTACTCGTTATTCGTAACGAAAAGCCCTTTGGAGATGATGAAGGCGTCGGATTTCATATACTGGTGGACTGTACTCCGCTGAGGTACGGCACGTGTCAAATCGCCTCTCCACCTCAGTTCCCTGCTTTCATAAACAACACAAATGTTAAAAGACAAATGCAAGCTGAAAAGAATGATGTAGTCCGTGCTCTGTTGACATATCTGGGGTTCACTTTTGTTGTTACTCATTCTCTGATTTCTACTCCCTTGTGACTCTGCACAACAGAAGCCATTTCCCGAAGGCGAGGCGCTTTCTCCCCCAGCAGCCATAGCACCATGAGGCGATCTCGCACCTCCAGGATCCCAAGCGACGACACTGAGGGACAGCTCCAGATCCACAAATTACAGACAGATTGAAACCCAAGGCCGACATGTGCCAATGGCCATAAAAACGTTGTAAGTGCTTGCTCAGACATTCCTTATTGCTGCACTTAAATTTACTAACAGTAGGAAGTTGTTTCCGTCATTGCAGTGAGTGAGCTGAGACAGTATTTTGAACAAGGGCACTGGACAAATACCAGCTCGTGGGAAAGGGACCGTGTAATGATCATTCTCGGCATGGAGAAGGCACGTTCTGGGCTTAATGTTTCATTCATAAAAACTATCCATAAAATATATGCCTACTCCACCTACCTTAGAAACCTGGAGAAATCAGCTGATCTTTTCCGAATTTGAACCTGTTGCAAATCCTGTATCTTGACAAGGCCAAAGAGCATCAGAAAGTTGCCTTCTTTTTGTATCCCGACAAGGTAAAATTAGTTCATGAACACTGAACTCCTATGGAGAATGGAAGTTCTGACAGCAGCATTGCACTGCTAGTCAATACTGTAAGTCGTTTCGTGACCTCGCACAGGATTGAGGATAGCGTTCACGTGGGCTTTGCAAAGATGCTTTCCACCACAGCATAGCTAATGAATCCCTAACTTTTACGCTAAATTCCTTGATCCAAGCCAGACAGCTTCTCATAACACCCCACTGCACAGGACTGAGTCTCTCCTACTTAGCTTCTTCTCTGAAACCGTATCGGTACCATCTTGTCCACATCCTTCACACAAGGCTTCGAGGCCAAGAGCCCTTTGAAGACGCAGGACAGCTGCAGTGACAACCGCCAGCGTTGTCCCTGGTTTTGCCCTGGAGACCCAACTGGTCAGGAGCCAAGCCAGGGGAGGGGAGCAAGGGCGGTGTGTCACCTCCGTCCCTCGGGGCTGGGACGCCCTGTTCCAGGCTGCTCACCGCAGCACGGGCAGCTTGGCTAGCTGTCAACCTGGTGAGATATATGATGGCAACAGACTGCTTTGCTGCTCCCTCCACAGTAAAGTGGAACAAAATTCGCTGCGGTCACCAAGGGAGTGAATGAAACCTCCATTTTTCTTCTTCTGTAGGGGTGTTCCCCTTCTGAACCCCACAGAAGTGCCAGACGGTACACGGGCATCAGTTCCCACTCACACCAGCGTCACTGGTCACAGCCGGAACCACTTCACGCTGAACTGGCAGCGTAACGCGGTTTCGTGTGTCTGCAGGTAACTGAGAATTAGGTCATAGATTCATTTATAAGAAAATTGCATAAAGGTGCATTTTAAATTTTTTTTATTTATTTATTTCAGAAAGTAAAAAGCCACAACCAAACAACCCTTCTTTTAACAAGACAGATGTTCATGTTATGGATTTAGTTTAAAAAATGGTTATGTTATTACATGCATTTTATTTAGATCACTTTCATAGTTTTATAATTTTGTCAGGGCTTCTGCCACTACGAAAATAAAGGGAAATTTAAGCTATAGTGAGATTAAACATCGATCAGTTAAATGTTCCCTGTTAAGTTTGTCATTAAAATAATAGAAAAATTATATCAATCATGGAAAAACACTTGAGCAAATGTTAAAATAATGTATTTTATGACACAAATAAGTAAGAGACAAATTGTGCTGTTGCAGAAATTATACTATGGAGCTCAAGCAGTTAGCAACATTAAAAATAAATTAAGTTGGAGGAATAGATAGAATTGCACGAGACAAGATAATAATTCCTTTCTTCAGGAAATAACCAAAAGATATAAAGTTTTGTTTTGTTTTGTTTTGTTCAATTACCCACTGCAGGCATTTTACACTATTCTTTGTAAAATCCTATCAAAAATAGGGTATAAGATTAAAAGGCCTGTTGTGATTTGAAAGATCAGCTCTGTTATCATTATGATCTTTCAGCAAGAGAAATATCTTTTGGGTTCATTGTTTACTTGTTTGGCATCAATAATTTTTATTTTGAGAAAATCATCTTGTCAAGAAGCAGCTCACTCGAGTTATTATGGAAATGTACAGAGCTGTGCTCAACAGAAATTTATTTTTACTTCTGAAAAAAACACTTCAGTGCTTCAGTCCCAGAACTAGTTCACAGCACAGATTAAGAGATATTTTTACTTTCACCTCTGCATATGCATATCTTGCCAGAGATTAATTGTGATAAAGTGTGGTGTTAATGGCAAGCTTTTACAGAAGAAAAAACAACAAACCAGAAACGTCAGAAAAAAGAAACAATTCTTACGAGGCACTTAATTACATACTTCGGAATAGAAATGCATCTACATCATAGTAAATGCACAGAAAATAACGTTCTTCTAATCACATAATTGCTTTAAATATAGGCTTTAATTGCAGAGTTTATAGTAGAAAAAATTCTGCTTATGGTATTTGTGACAACCTAAATGATGCTGCTTGTCTTTATTGAAACTTCGTTCGTGTTACAACGGAAAGTTACCTTATACAAATTAACTGCCAGCCATTATTAGAATTGATGGAGCTGCCATATAACCTGAGACTTACCTTATTCCTTGCTAATTGCATTGCCCTGATATGTCGTACGCACAGAGATGATGCGCGCAGGTAGCTGCCTTCAGAACAACTTTAAATTTACAGTTTCCTTTCATTACAGGTCAACCTACACAGTGCAATACATCCAGGGCTTAGAACAAAGAGTCAAGCTGATGGGGTCCCAAGGGCGGTTCAAAGATGGTAGCTCAGAGTGCACACAACAACAACCCAACCTTGAACTTGGAAACATCACTGTCCTGAGGCTAAAACAACCACAAAGAAAGACAACCTATGGACGGAGAAAGGATTCATGCCACAGCGAGGAATACATGGACCAACGAGAGGCACCCTCCTACAGGGATCCACCCTCTCTCCCAAAGCCTGGTTGTCCCCAACTTGTCACTACCAGCTGTAGCTGCTGTGAATACAGCATTTATGCCCCTTAAATCAAACAGATCTGCTAATGGCATCTAATGAACTCACTCTCTACAACTAGAACTATAAAAACTCTTCACTGATGATATTGGTGAGATCTGAAGTAAGTATGAGTACTGAAAGGCAATTGCTGAAGGAGAACCCTCCCCGGTGGTTGCCTGTATTCTGCTGCTCTCCCTGTGGTTTTCGTAGTACTAACAAAATAGGACCGAAATTTTAGAGGTTTGTCAGCTGTAGCAAATAAATGTCAAAGTCAATGTAATGAGCTTACCCAAACCACACATGAGCTCCTTTAGAAAAAACAAAGGAAATACAAATAGATCAGAAATTTCTAGCCTCAAACGTGTATCCAGAATCATCCGGTTCTTACTGATGTTTTCATACCAGAATAGTAGCAATAGTTCAGATTTTCACAGAATCATAGAATCACTGAGGTTGGAAAGGACCTGTAAGATCGTCAGGTCCAACCGTCAACCTAACAGCACCATGCCCAATTTTCTTTACAGCGAGAAGAGTTGAGTTTTCTGAGGCAGTTAGGGGAAAATCACAAATCTCGTAAGCAGCCTGAGTGCTACTGCAGAATGCACCATTACTTCTTCTCAGCTATTGCAGCGCTGCACATAAAAATACATCTGTAGTATAGATGGTATGCTTCGGAGTGGAATTTTCTCCATTCATCATCTGATTATTTTATAATTTTATAAATTATAACTCATCTCAATACAGTGCCAGATTAGAAGAACAGACAGTCTGGGGTTATCGACAAATGACTGTGTGATACACAGGGATAATCAATTACAGTAACGTTCCGTGAAATGACAGTGAAGTTAAATGGATTGAAAATACCACCCTTCATGGGCTCCCGCAACCTCTTGCTTTTGAATGCCAACCATGAAAGGAAACCCTGCTTTCTGACGAGAGCGGTGCTGGAGGAGGCGGTGAGCCATCCACGAGTCAGACAGGTGTGTGGCATTCACTTTTACCTTTCTGTGTGTAAACCAGCCCCCGGGTGATTATATCCAGACTGCTGTTGGGTTATTGTCCTATAAATGAGAGACTCTGTTGCCTAATGTGAGTTTCCCACCACAAGGACTTAGCTAACAAACCTCAGGAAACTTACCCATACTTTTCAGTATCCCTTTTATTAATTTATTTACTAGCAATTAACTTAATATACTGATTAGTTACTATATAGCGTTACTAATATCAGCAATCTAGAAAAAAATTAGATACCAATTAATCACAGTTTTTCTTTAAAAAAAAGTACTTATTGATTACATTATACGTGACAAAACTTGTTCTGAGCTTGCAATTGAAGGCGCCACTCCAGCATGTGATTTAATATCCCACGGCCCACACAGCTCACTCTGTGCTATGGCAGAGGATGATTTATTTCACAGGGAACTGAAAAAATACAGGGTATGATACTGATGTACTTAGAAAATACCTGCAAAACAAAATAATAATAATGGAAGGGAAAATACCGGTAAGTTATTAAATCCTGACCAGCTGTTTTCATGAAGGCTTAGTCCTAAAAATGCCATTATGTTAAATATGAATATTTATGCATATGTACATTACATTATAAATGAACCATTTAAAAAGATACGACTTCTTCCTTTCTTATTCTGCAGATCCTTCTGCAGAATTGGGATCCAGAAAAGGAACTGTGAGGTTATTTTAAGAATCCTTTTTAGAGATCAGAAAGAAGTAATATTAACGGGAAGAATGTATATCTGTAGTGGGTTTGATCCTCCTCGGAGAGTAAATCAGAAAGAACGACCGCGTAAAGCCAATGCAAATGAGGGGGAATATCAGGCACTTGAAACCAGAGCCAGACGCCTTCCAGAAATGTTGAGACCGGGGGAAGACAAATACAGATATCACTGCTGTATGCCACTGAATCTTTTATTAATAACGACTGCAGTAATTTTTATTATTTGTGTGCATTACGGTGGTGCCGTAAGGCAGCGTACAACAGACAGCAACAGATTATTGTTCGCCCCAGCCACGTCCGATCTAAACAAAAGGCCCGTAGCGCAACGGCAAGTAGCGTTGGCATCGTCTGTCATTCCATGCAGAGGAACATAAGAAAACAGAGGAAATCTGTTCGCTGGGCTTGCACAGGAGATCTGGGGAAGGGACCCCTGCCCTCTTCAGTTCCCGCGTGCTGTGCTCGGCTACAGACCACCACTTACGTGTGATGCTCGAGCTTACGCTGCGTACGGGGCCGTACCTTCAGCCATGCGCCGTGCGCCAGTCAGCTAACAGCAGTCGTTTTACTGCTTGGTCAGGGAAGAAATAATTTCATCGATTAAATTCTTGCATCATGAACTGGCAGAAAGACCTTATTGCAGGAGAGCATGCTGGCCGGGCGCAGATATGAGGTCAGCATGGGCAAGACTACCTGGTCTTTTCTATAAGCTGTATTTTTCTTTTCAGCTGGGAATGAAAACTACTGAAAGATTCAATGTTGTCCTGTCTTTTAAGGCTGGAATGTCCTTTCAGCCAAAATCATTTATTCCAATTGTCAAAGCTCATCAGACTCTCAGCGTGAGTCTTGCATAAATGGATTTATTCCTGGCTGTTTCATTTGCACACTCCATGAAATTTTTTTCCACCTATTTAATTTCATCAAGACTTTCTTCACAGAGACTAGTAAAGTTGCAGCAAGAGCGCTGTAATGTAAAAGACACTATCTTTTTCTTATATTCCCGTGCAAAAACAATAGGATAAATCACAATACACTTTAATAATTCATATATTTAGAAAAATTCCCATTTTAAGATGCCGTTCCTAAAATGGGAACAATATGGAAGCATATGATGAATAAAGCAATAAAGCCATGCTTACGGGTAACAGATAATAAAGTGCTGCCAACTTGGATACGCATTTTCTGTTTAAAATCTCCCATGGTGAAATTCATAATATTCCGTATTCTACAGTAGTGGTGTAAAATCCTCCCATGAAACCGCAGTGCCAGGGAATATTACTATGGCATCATCGTTATTTTTCTAAATAAAGCGCCTCTCTGCTGCAAGAAAACTCATCAAGTGGAGAATGTGATGAACACGTTCCTGCACGGGCACAGGGCTTGGGAAACCCAGCCGTGTTTTCCTTTCCTAGTTTCCGCTGAACGCAGCCGCATCGGGCAGGTCCTTGGCAGGGGTCTCGTCTTCGTCCACGCTTCTGTAGGGCAGCCACAACGGCTCACGCAGCCGCAGATTCTCCGAGGCCTTCCTGGCTTTAAGGCCACAGCAAGGGAAGAGCTTTAAGTCCAGAGAACACAAGCAGGGCCGATACGGTCCTCTCCTGCAGTTACGCACGTTTGTTTAGTCATTTAAGAAATTTATTTATTTGAGAAGTTTTCACCTCAGGGAAGCAACCAGCTAGAAAATATGATGAATTAATAAAGACTAACGCGTAAGTCCACGGAGTAGATTATAACTCATGGTGGATGCTGTATACCGTCTGTATTTGCTTGAAAAAAGAAGATTCTTCCAGTAATAGCCCAATCCCGAAGCACATCCAGGAGGGAAATGGAAGCAGAGCTGCCTCAAAAGCTGACACAATCAGACAGATATTTTAAAAAGCCTGCAAAGATGTAGACCCTCCAGTAGGCTGAGGCTAAACAAGATTTGTCAGGAGCGGGAGCAGGTGGCAAGACAGGCTTTGTCAAAAGCAGAAACTGATGCTGGAGTGGTATTGGTCAAAAACATTAGTCTTTACAGTCAGTTCCTGTCAGTATTACGCCTTTGAAATAGCCAGTCTTCAAATTAATGTTCTCCAATGAGCTGGCCTTTGGGAGTCAAAGAAACAAACAAATTAATCTGGAAGAACGAGCCTGCCTGAGACACTGATAAATCTGTTATGACAGTGTAAGGCTTATTAAACACTGGGAAATTTATTTCCCTAGCCTCTGGGTCAAATGCAAGTTTTAAGGTTAATAGAGAAAATCAACATTTAAAAAAATGTCACATGAAGCACTCTCTTCATATTCTGCCTTCAACAAGAAATTAATGATTCAGTACACTTAACTAAACGATTTGATGCATGTAGTGAGGTGTTGTCCAAAAAACACGATATTCTGAGTTACAGGGACGTAACTGAAAAGGGACAACATAGATGACGTTAAAATTTGAGAAACAAGGGAGTCCCAGGTCTTCTCATATATTACCGTTCACCTGTTCTTGAGCATCAGCACTGTCTTGCCTTCATGAACGCCGTCAGTCACACGCACGATCTTTGCTCTGACTGTCGGGAGATGAAAGGTAGGAGAGCTGAAGCGTATTGCCGAGGAAATAACTCAGTCTTGATAAAAGGGGTGCTTTGCAGAACAGAAAAGCTAAACAGTGCAATTGATTATCATGACGTATGCCACAGCAGAAGAAGGTAGAAGGACCAGGGCTGCCTACACACAGCTTTTCCTCTCAGTGGCAGTCGCAGTTTCAGCAGGGATTTTTCTTGCAATTTATGGCGTTAGAGAAGGATTCCTCTGAGTTGAAAGGTTTTTGCAGGGCGCAGTGGTACAGCAACTTGACCTGCTACACTCAGGAGGGTTTCTTGGGCCCAAAAAGCTCTTCAGTTCACTTCCTCAAGTGAAAAATGCCTCCCACTGTGGCTATTCATAGAAAGAAACAGACATACACAGATACATATGAAAAAACTCACGCTATCCACTGCCACAGCCTGAAGAACTCCTCAGGTGGAGAACAGCTAGCCAAAACTTTATCCTTTCTACTCCACGGTCCCCATACTTCTTCCTTTCAAAGCACATTATGTGGCTTAAGCAACTGCATGGTGGGATAGAAACTCTTAGTAACCCACATTGCCTTACTGGTTGTTTTTTGTCACTGTAAACCATACTTTCAGGCAGTAAGGGGAAAGACCGTTGATTTTCTCGTATGTGCTTGTATCTTGACATGTGCTTAATGTACCTGCTGTCTCTGCGTGATAACTAATCGTGTCAGGCAGAATTTAGATTTACCTCAACACTCCAAAGAAGAATTGACTGAAGAGCTTCAAGGCCCTTCAAATACCTTCCCTATATGGAGGGAGTCGGTCAACGCCCTTCTCCAGACTTGTGATAGGCGCTGACGTGTTGAGAAACACCACGCTGGAAAGCAATCGGTGCCGCCCAAAACCGGGGTTGACCTCCATAGACAACCTAGAAGCCAACCTAGAAACCAAAGAATACTTTTATAGACTTAGTCTCATTAATCTCACTAGCATCTTTAGTCTCCTTATTCATTTAAAAGGTTACGATCCAGTATCCGCTGTTAGAGCTAGGGACTCTGAACAGAATGGGCTCTGTAACGTGTACAAGGGATAGTCTTATGACCTAGACTCAGTAGGCAACCTCATTCATGCTCAGGTGGGCGAACCCAGCTCATTCTTTTACACGTGCATCAGTTTGCGAAAATTAGTTTCATTTTTGTCACTACCGATGAACGCCCTTGTCAGTACACAAAACTAAATAAGGCATAAATCCTGTATGTCATCAAGACCCATGGAAAGAGTATTTTACAGTGGCCCCTTTCACATCACCAGTGGGGAAAAAGAATCCCGTTCTAGCACACAGTGCGTCACACAGCGTACATCTACATTTCGCAGACGCGGGCTGAGAAACACCCACGCGAGCTAACTTTAAACCAACTGTTCGAGCGTAATAGCCACGGCAGCACAAAGCTTTGTGGGGGTTAACACCAAAGCGTATTTTCTCATTCCCTACCCCAGCAGGTAGACTTCCCAGCCGGAGCTCACCGTTACCATGGCTACGTTGCCAGCCATCCCCAAGCCAGCTAGTTTAAAGCTAATTTGGATGAGCCTGCATTAGCTGCAGACATTTCAGTGACTGCAGTGTAGACATATTCATAGCAGTGGAGGGTTTGCAGTCAGATTTCAAAACAGCCATATAATTCTTTTTTAAAATGTCTGCGGACACTGTCACCACCGATGGAATGAGGACAGGTGCTGGGAGCTGGCGGGGTGGGCAACTTTCCTCAGTAAGTCAAAATGCAAGGGAGTGCTGCAAGCCGCCCAGATTGTTTGTGATTCATTTCATACAATGGTATAGACAAAACCACGACAATGAGAATTTTGTGTCTTTAAAACTGCATTTTGTTTTCTGTATGTTCCATTGTTTATTCGAGTCTAGAGCTTCCTGTGAAAAGAACTAGTGTCTGTATCTTTCCGGCAACACATATGAGCTTAATTTTTCTTTTCTTTAGTAATTCTTTACATTTATATAAAAGGAAGGTAACTGCGATAGCATATTATTACCATACAGAGCAATTAAACTGTTAGACACAATTACATTGAATAGTAGACACAAACAAAACTATTATTCAATTCCTCTGTAACTGAATTTCTTTTTCTTTTCACATTATCTTCCCTAATCCCAGAATTAGTACACCAAAGCATCAAGTAATCGTGTCCTATCATTCCCTTATCTGCTACACACCACGTTTATACTCACTTCAGCGCTAAGCTACCTCTATTACCTGTAAAATCACTCGACATTGCATATATTCAGGCTGCACTCCCTTGGAAATAAATAATTTATTGTTATCTATCCTACGAATATCAGCACAAGTCATACCATAACCATAATGGTAAGCTGCTTTAATTGAAGAAGAAACCAACGGTCTCAGCTGTATTATCTCTTAATAGGTTACCTTAACAGCTATGACAGGCTGCTTAAGTAAATTACTGTCTCTCTTCAGAGTGAAATATTTTGAAATAAAGATTACTTGCAAGTGCATTTCCTTCAAAATGATTATACAGCCAGAACAGTCTCTGTGGGTCATGCTCACTGAAACCACCCCAAAAGGCAGCGTTACTACTTTCTCTTTAATAGGTAATAAGGCACTGAAGATGCTCTCCCCTTGCCCACACATTTCCTGTTACCAAGTCCAAATTAAGTTGAAGACTTTGAATAATGAAAGCTGCTTGGCAATGTTTCCAAGGGGCCAATCTTCTGCACATTGCGCTTGCACAGAAATAAACTCCCTTCCTCGCGCAAAAGCCAGACTGCTCACATGCGTCATCTCAGCTACAATTAGCGTGAGTCTGAAAAAAGGTGCCAAGAAACACTACAGAGCTGCTCCTAAAAACCAAGTGTCAAATATGAGTCGGACCCGCACGAGAAAGTAAGGCGTGGATTCCTCCACAGGGTCCATTTCGCACACCCGAAGAGGGAATTAGCGCATAGCAGCTGTTACACATTTCGAGTCACATCCTTTCTTATTGTGTAGCTTAAATTTGTGGGTGCAGTTAAGCGATGAATTAATTCATCTCCATGGAAATTCCTGATGCAGTGTCTGAATGTGTTCTAAAACCCTGAAATAGAAAGATATCTAAAGGGCCGTAACACTTTGAAAGAAAGGAATGAACTACTTGGATGCTACCCCTCGATGCTCAAGAGCCAAGAAAATGCTGAGGGTTTTTTGAGGGTAGAACAAAAATTTGTAACCCTCCTACCAGGAAACAGGAGGACTTAATGCCAGCTAAAACACTGATGGTCTCCCCATCAAAAACAGATTTTGCTGTCATGCAGTTTGTTCAGACATCATGACTAGTTAATCTAGTTACTAATGTGGACTTCATGAGCCTCATCTTTGCTACTACTTGAATGTCTTAATTTCTACAGTTTTAAATTCATACTGCATGACAGGCTTTGATAGCTGTCCATTGATTTTTATGTCCATTTATTTTTAATTTATTAATATTTTTTCCCTTCATGTTATCACTATCAAGTAACATCATATACTGCCTATACAGCTTTATATTTGCACCTTGTTCGGGAAATAAGTCAACAGGCAGAATTTTACAACTAGAGGGTGCTGGAGGACCATAATGTGATATGGTATGCAAAACTCTCAATGACCTTTAGTGGAAAGAAGAAAAATAAAATAAATCAATTATTACTGCTCTGTAGGACAAGTTAATATATTCCGAGGTAATACAAATACTGCAATATTATCTAGTGTAAAAAAAAAGAAAATTAATACTTTATAGCTGATACTGTTTCATTTTAAAATTGTTTCCAATTTGCTGTTAAACTTTGCTTCTGTCCTTAGTTTTTGTGCTGTAATGAATGAAAAGCCTTTATCTTAACAATACACATTCTTTTTGCTTCCTTTTGTGTGAGTTGGAAAGCAATTACAGTGTATTATTGATTACATGTTTTATGATAAAGCACAAAAGCCATCAAGTAAGCAGCAAAGCAAGAAGGAACAAAGATTAATTTAACAATAAAATCTATAATTGAGATTATACAGATAGAATGTGGACATTAATTACAGATAAATCATTTAATAAGAGTTCTAACAAGAAAATTATCTTCCAAAATTCATATAATTTCCAACACGGTAATTATTTTCTTGCCTTCCAGTACCATAAGAAAAAATACAAGTATGAGAATAAATAATGTCTATAAATACAGCACTCTGATTGTATGTAGAAGAATCACCCCTCCCTTCCTTCCTCTCTTTGACTTATCCTTATTGCTTCTTGGAGTCTCTGACAATACTGTAAATAACTTCAACAGACAGAAATACCGAAACTTTGAACTCGACCTTAAAGGTATCATTTTCCGCCCCCTCGGTTCAACACGGTTCAGTAACATCCGGGATTTCCCTTCCATTTCCTCGGATCAGAAAGGAATCCAATGGACAAGCTGCGGCCACCTGGTAAAGTGGGTCCTTGAAAGCCCTGCAAGAAAGAGGCCAGGAAGCCGGCGGAAAGCGCGTGACCGTATTCTGAAGAACATGGTCATGAATATGGCTCAGAATATGGTGCTCTCCAACCCCAACAGGTATTGTAGCAACCAGGCTGTCGATCGCAAAGTGGCAGGGGTCAGAAAGCAAGCCCTGGGCATACTGCAAATTGGCTAGATGCCCAGCGAAGCCAGCGTGGCAGGCTTTTGTTTTTTTTTATATTCCCATTTTTCACCTTCTGGTTGTGCAGGCTGGACCTACGTGGACAACATTCATGTGGTGGGCAATACCCAAGTGATCTGACAGTCCACATGTGGCCTGCGTTGGCCCAACGTATTCTGGATGAGCTAGACATGTAGCACAAGCAGGATTGTGTCTGTGTCCACGCTACAGAAGGTTTCACATATTTAATTCAGTCCCTTCCTAGCCTATGAGGAGCCAATAATTCATATTTTTATGAATTTTATGAATTGCCACGTTAGAGAGAACTGTCTTGTTTTCCTATTTTAACTAACTGTGGTGCCCCAGCTTTACAAGCGGAGACATGTTTCTCCACGGCACGCTCTCAAGGGCCGAGGCCCAGTCCCTATGCGTTCCCAGGGAACACGCTACTCAGACGCCTACGTACAGGCAGCTTTCTTTTGGCTGCATTTCACCTCATGACTTGCCCTTACGAAGGGACATACCCTGGCACCCACAGGAGACTACAGGTCCTGCCCTGGGCACCCCGAGGAGATGATGTTTAGGTAGTCTCCATGTCATAGGGTTTCCTCTGGAAAATGGAGAGCAGTTTCCTATCAGAACTGTTTCACGCAGAGGATCTTATTCTCCAAAAAGTGACAGCCAAATTAACGAGTTGGTGAGGGCAGCCATCAACGAACACATAGGCACAAGGGCTCATGATATATTTAAGAGTCTCAGCCCCTTAGACCTTTGGACATGTCTTCACTTCTACTGGTGGCTGTGTGCTAGCTTTGGTCATCTGTGCTACAACAGGCAAACAAAAAAAGTATAACTAGTGGTAAAAATGGGACTTCATCTTGCCAACAACTGGTTTGTTTAAACTGAAAGCTTTCAAGGGGATAACAAATCAAGTAAGATGTATTCGATGCAAAAACAAAAAAATTGTGACTTATGTACTGCAGTCTTGCCAAATGCTACAGAAGGTGAGTCAGAGGACAGAGAAATGGAAAAAAGTATAACACAACCTGATACTGAACTGCACCTTGTGCTGTTTCTCAAAAAATCCTGGTAATTTTCATCTAGAAAGTGACCTGTTTGTTTTTGTCATATTGTATCTAGATTGTGCCTAAGGAAACAGCAGTCAAAATTTGGCCCAATGTTTTATTGTCAGCATATTCTCACACACTTAAGTGTGCCTGCTTGATGGATACAATTGTTACTTTTCTAAATGAGCTGATTTTACAAAATTAGTAGTTCTCTGATCTTTATTGTTCCACATAGACAAGATCAGCTTATTCAATGCTGCCTTCACTTACAACGTCTAAATAATATGAATTACATCTTAGGTTTTTCTTCGACAGTGCCATCTAAGATGATACAAGAACAAGATGTTTGGGTTTCTTTTCCCCTCTGGAAGTCAGCAGAAAAGCTGTTAAATACTACATATACTAGAATATTGATTTTAATAATACTCAACGTGCACATCAGTTTCATTGTCAGAAACACTTTAAATCTCTGTATGTTACTACTAACTGAAGAGCGTTATTCAGCTTTATAACGTAGTATGCATTGTCCTTCATATATATTCCTAAAGCAGGATGTATGCTGTACATTTATATACAATGTTGGTCAGAGCACAGACATTGCAGTGTCATGCTTTCATTCAAATTTTAGATGCCATATGTTCAGTACAATCGCATGGCATCAAAATGCAACATATTGCTTTGCAAATGCAAATAATTTCACACAGTGGCCTTCATGACTGGGAAGGGGTAATGAAATGGGATATATTTTACACATATGAAAAAAATAAATAAAAGATGTATCATAAATATATGGACCAGTATATGACGTTGAAGAACAAGAAGCAAAAAGGGAACAGTGCTCTTGCATAAAGATCGATTCTCTTTGCTGCTGATGGAATGACAGGCTTGGGAGGAGGAGGCTTCTTGTTGTTCTTGGCTTGAGATTTCCCGAGCCCATTGTTGACTTCAATGGGCTTCCCATAACAGTCATAATTCGACAATTCAAAATCCCTTGGCAAGCTTCCAACGATGCTGAAATCGTTGGATCTCAGATCAGATTTCGAAGTGCAAACTTTTTTGCATCTGGTCTCACCAACCTATGAAATAAAGAGTGAGGGGAATCATGATCTACTCACCGTATTTCATTAACAAACTTAATGCAGCTGCTAGAGAACACTGCAAACAAACATATAGGAAATTACTTGTTGATAGGGATACATTACATTAGCCTAATTTGCTGAATGGTTGCATTATAAAGTACTTAAGGATGATCAGTCAGTCATATAAACTAATCCAAACATTCGTAATTGTGTAATTTTTCATGCACAAGGTGCCTCATGCTGTGCAACCTGCTATAGTTAGACTCCTTCATTTTGAGATGATAGAAGGGGAAAGAATATTTCTGTAGAGGGTATCATAGCTCGGATCATACCCAATGACACGGGTAGTAAAAATGTAAAGCAGACCCTTGTGCAATGAATGAGTAACTTGCAGGACTGGGGTGCATGTTAACTGAAGAGTTAGGAATATTAAATATCAGGAATATTAATTTTTTTCCATGGTCCAAACTAGTAAGATTTAGTAAGGCTATTACAAGAAATAGAAGCATGTATGAAATTATAAGCCTCCCTTTGGATTTGCAAACTTGTAGTCCATTCCTCATACTACCAGTGATATATTGTAAAGCTCAGTGACACTAGTTGTAGCCTAAGCGCTCTCATTGACAGTACAGAATATTCCAACTGCAGTATCTAGAGAGCGCTCCCCTAAAGGCTGTTACAAGTCAGTTCTCATTCACTTGCGGGACAGAGAACCGAGGGAACGGCCTCTAGGTCACCTCTCCCTTATAAGCAGAAGACTGTTCGCAGCATCTTCACACAGAGCTCTGCCTAGTTTACTGTCAGCTGGAGTACTGATTTATCAGGGTGACACAATTTCCCTTGTAAGAGCAACCTGGCCCAAATTTTTCTTTAATAAGTATATGTTACTTTTAAAAATAGTTTCTTTCATTTCCCTGGGCTTACAAATCTAACATGCTTCTATTTTCTATATTCAGTCACTGCCTAGAACTGTTTTTAAATTTCTTCTCATATGTCTCTCTACTTCTCCAATATTTCTGTGGTTTTAATCTAAATTAGCTTCAGTTGACCTACAGCTTTCCTGAAACAAAGTGAGATAATATATATCAAAAGTAGTTTATCTGCTTTTTATCAACCCTGTCTTGGCTTGTGCTAGAAGCGTAACGATATTCCTGACACTTACTAAAGGCTACAGGAACCATTTCTGTGGAAAAGGATACCGCAGGACTGGATTTGAGAGTACTACACTGAAGACTTGTAAAGAAAGTAAAATATTGTTTAAATGTTATATCCTTTTGACTTCATCCTGACACAGAGGTTGGCCCTGGAAAATATTTGATATCATTTGCCTTGTCCTGCCCCAGCATCATGACCCGCCAGGGTGCTTCCACCAGAGCTATGGCTTTTCCCCTGCAGGGGATGGGGAGCAGCTGTTTGGGAAGGGAAGGCTGCTGGAAGAGGGCAGGGCCTCCCCACATCCCCGATGGAACTGGGCAGCTGCCCCTCGTCCCTCTGGCGCGGAGCAGGGGGGCTGAGGAGAGCACGGGAAGGCGACATGGCTCTGAGGGCTTGGCCCAAAACATAGACCTAGTTCCTGCTTCTCCAGGACTGGGCCACCTTGTCTAGCTTTGGCGTGTTGGGCAGGACACCTGCCTTCTGATGAACAGCTCAGAAATACCTAAAAATGACTCCCAGAAGGCAGACGGCCCCTTGCGATGATCCTTTTTCACCTTTTACAAAATTCAGGCGGAGTGGTGCTTGCTGCCAAGCTCAGCACCTGCTGCTGCCGCCGCTGCAGCGGGGCCCGACCCGGCTCAGACAGCCTTTGTTTGCAGCGTTAGGGGAATAATGTGATGAGAAAATGGGGAAAGGGAAGAAGAAAGACGCGCTGCCTGAGCATGCAGACTGGCAGAGAGGGGGAAATAACTCCCCATTGCTGCCGCTGCCGCTTCTGGTGCTCCTCATCACTCTCCACATTCACTGCCCCAACGAGTTACACTAGATTTTCCTTTAAAAACATCCAGGATGCAGAATTTTCTTCCATGACCTTGTTCCCCACAAACACACGTACCTTATTTCTAACCTGAATTTATTTGGCTTCAATCTTCAGTCATGAGGCATGACTACAGTTAGTCTGACTAACTGCTGGTACTTACAGATGGTAACGAATCTAACCTTCATTTTGCATAATTCAGATGACGTAACCAGGCCGACATATAAAGCCAAGTCAAATGTTCTTAAGAGTTTCTTACCTCCACATCATTACCTCTGTCAACTTAATTGATAATCTTTTTAAAAATTATATATAGTTTGATTAAATCAATAACCACACAGATCAGCTTTGATTTCACTGACCCATTTAAATTTATTAGCTAATATGGGGCTGAATTATGAATAATGATAATGATAATTAATACTTATGAATAATAATTATTAGTCAGCCCCCTGTTAGCTATGCAGTATTTTCCACCAGCTGATGTCAGGCTTATCATTATTCATGTTATGCTACTTAAAAACCTTTAAAAGTATTGGCACAAAGTTAGCTTCTTGCTGTCTTTTGGAACCCTCCCAGTTTTAAAGGATTTATTAACAAATCAACATTAATGTTCCACAGCACTCATGGACCAGCTCTTTAAAAAATCCTAGATGCAACTTAAGCTGAAATCTCAATTGCAAAATGTCTAACTTTAATAGCTACCGTTTAACATCCTTGTTAGCTACCGACAATGAAAGCTATTTCATCATCTGATTGAATATATCTGGCTTTTCCCCAAACACAGAGCAGAATATTTGTTCAATTTGCCAATTCTTGATACTTACAGCATCTCTATCTAGTATTGAACAAATAGTCTCATTACTGGGTTTTGTATTCTTGCTGTACGTGCAAAGTAACTTCCTACTGCCCTCAATTATACTAACCATATATCCCTTTTGTTACCTACACATATTATCTACACCTATTTTCTGGATTTCAGCTTATATTAATTGCTATCAACTCCTCCATTTGCCAGTGAGAAGAAAACAGAAATGCTTAAATCTGAGCTAGTTTTCAATCTTTGGGGAGTTTGTTTTCAATTGTGCTGTTTGTTGGGTTTTTTAAAATTAGTATAGCTGCCCTTCTGGTCTGTAGCTTTTTTGAACATTGTTAGATAGCTCACCAGCATCATTCATATTTTTTATTTAACTTCTTCCACCCAGGTGAGAAAAAATAGTTTTCACATTTGTGAAATCTGTCCTTTCACAGCACCAAAAATACCAGGACCGGACTAAATTTGTTTTGTGCAAATAGAATAAAGATCCTTTTCAATTGACTGTTCATCCTGTGATCAAGTCCTCTTTATCCATCAGGATGAAGTGTCATATAAAATGTCATCATTTTGGAGCAGAAATGCATTACCTGTAATTTCTAGTGAAGTTTCAAACATGCTATAGCACTGGCAGCCTCTCAAACTCAGCACGGGTCCCTCAGGCTGAAGTGCTTCCCTACTGTAGTGCAGCATTCTCTGCCCTACACAGCACCTCTTCTCTGCCATAAAATCATCTCTTCCATTGCACCCAACCTCTTTTTGGCACGCAGAGCTGTCACAAGTGCTGCCAGTTGTGTAAGAGGCTTCCATATAAGATGAAGAAGGAGTGTTCTAACAAATTCTGTCATTAATCTTTCTTGCACTCGTTTTGTGCTCTTCTCTTGCCATAATGATGGATGTAGATCATCAATAAAGTAATGATGGTTCAGCATTAGTGTGCATTCAGACTGAGTATATTTTCTGGTGCAGCTCAGCAGGAACTTGCTATCAGATTCCAAATATTCTTTGCAAAAAAATATTTCTACATAAAATATCACAGAATCACAGCATAACTGAGGTTGGCAGGGACCTCTGGAGATTATCTAGTCCAAACCCCTGCTCAAAGCAGATTGCTTGGGGCCTTTTTACAGTCATGTTCTGAATTATCTCTAAGGATGGTCACGTGAGTCGCTAGAGCAGAAAGTACCTACTCTGTACCTGAAATGCTGTCAGAAACTATTAAAATAGACTGCAGCCTGTGGTTTTGTGTACAAGATAAAATGTAAACTGGGTTTCTGGTAGTTCTACAAGAAAGATCCGAGTCTGAAGTGCCACTCGAGGCGAAAAGACAATATGGGAAGATCAGGTGACCACAGGTCACCACAGTGGTCAGGTATATTATAACCCAGTAGAGGTGAGCATAACCTGTATCAGGTTTCAGAGCCTAGATGTGTCTCTGACAAGGTAAGGCAAGCTATAGCACTACTTCTTTTTAAAAATAACTGGGTTTACAGCTATTACCACCACTTGCATAGCACTATTCATCATCTGCCAGAGTCATTCTTTTAGCAAATGTTCTCTCCAGTCATCAGCACATTATCTGTGGGGGACAGCTTCTATAAATGGGCTTGATGAAAATGTGACTTTTCAAATTGAGGGGTGTTGTTATAGTTAACAGTGCAATCTCTCCCTGTAATCACGCCACCAGTGAAAGCAAAAATAAACTGATTCATCTTCAGAACATTTCCCTTTTTGCTTGTTAATCTCGTTGTATGATGCTGTATTGCTAGGAAACACACACAGACTCCTACTGAGGATTCCCAATAAAAAGCCAGGACCAGCAGTTGCCACCAGGTTGCATAATTTTCTCCTCTGCTTAGAACAGCATCTACTTGTAGCCACTATGAGCTAAGGCAGCCAAATTGTACCTTCTCATGGCTTTTCGCTTGTAAACACACAGCCATTGCTGCTCCTAGAAAAACACATCAGAAGAGCTTATGTTGAATTTTCTCTTTTTTTCTACAGATTCAGGGTGATCTTGCCAGATGGACCACTTGACTTTATTCAGACAGTCACACTGATAAACCTCTGGGCTTAAAATGGCACTGACATTTCAAGGGTTTTTCTTGGAGGGGGCATGAGTCATAAAGCGTGAACTCGGGGGTTTGGCGTACACTGGCAACATACAGCTTTTACGTCAGCCAGTACCCAGGATTTGGTGGAGAGGAGAAGCAGCTGTGCATCCGTGGAAGCTTGTCTCCATCTTAGGGTGATTGTCAAATTGTGAGCATTGTTTTCATCTTGCCCTCTTCACTGTCACTGTTGGTGACCATCGGTCACGATCACTGACTCTACTGACACAGTGACAAAAGTGCTTTCTGCTGAAAACTTCCAGGTGGACCCTTACAGGTTCTGTTACAGGAGATCTCTCCTCCTCACCTTCAATTATGAATGGCATGAAGCTTTTAATGTTTAGGATAAGATGAAAAGTTTATGCCTTCACTCAATTTCTTGTCATAAAATAGGAACAATAGCTGCTTGTATTTTTAAGCATGATCATGTGTTTTTGTTATGGCTTGTTTTTCACTAATATCAAACATGCCAAGTCTCCAGACCAGATACTGTTTTTATCTTTCACAAATGAAGCAAGCACATGAAAACAAGTTGTTCCATGAGGGTTGGAACCAGGGACATCGGATTGCCCCACTTGCTCCCCTCTGCTCCCTCTGATCCTTCCCAGGCCTGGGACCTTCCCACTCCAGCAATCTCCCAGTACCTTACATACCAGTCCCTTCCCCAGTTCTCCTGCAGAGACATCACTGATGCAACGCTGCACGGATGCAAGAGGCAGCAAGAGTGCAACTTGCTGCTTGGGGAATGCTGGCAAACTGGCCTGGCATCGAGATCGGGGCATTTTAAAGTGAAATAATTTATCTTTTTAAACTTGATTCCCCTCTAATCACTTACAGATATGTATCAGCCACATTCAGTTAATGTCTCATAATAAATATGTACTTCATTTAAGCTGGAGAAACACCTATAAATGCAATTATTCATGCTCTCCATTTTTCCCCGCTTGGAGTTTTCTGCTTCTAGGTCTTTCCTGTTGGCTTTACCTTCGAGGCCCATCTGGTCTATCCACTGTTTCAAGCCTAGCTATGGTGAGATTTCCAGCTACACCTGCAGTCACTTCTGCCTTAGTATCACCTCCCATGTGGAAAGAGAACATCCTCAAACATTTCTACAGGATGCACACTCGTTTCAGGGATGCAGTTCCAAGTTGTCCTTTTCTCCTAAATCTATCCTTTGGTTTGCCTAAGTCTTTCCAGACATTTAGCACAGTATTTGCTCTCTCCTCACACACAAACCTACACAACCCTGATGAGAAACAGCTCCTGAAGTTCTGGGACAGCACTCTGGCCTCTTTTTGTTTCATATTCTTTATGCCTTTCAACATACATTTTTTTTCCGTTACTGTTTCTTTAATGTTTCCCTCCCTTGCATATTTGCCCTATGACAAATGCATTCTCTACTTGATCATTACTAGGTCTGTATGGGAGCAATCCAAGTTTTGTGGGGCAGGCCTAGTTTTGGATTAGGAGTCAGAGCTACCGACAGATTTAGACCTGTTCTGATTTAGGAGTTTAGTACAGGCTTCTCCAGGGCTGAGAACTTTAAAAGTACTCCTACGCAGTAGCTTGTTCAGAGAGAGAGTTTTCAGCTAGGCAGATTTATAGTGTTCAAATATATAATATCTAGCATCACTGTCCTACCATATGCTAATGTCAAATGATTCATAGGTCTGGGACCTATTTTCTATCTCAGCCTGGTGATATTCCCGGAAATTACCAGCCCAGGACATCCTTTCTCAGGTAGGCTGTATTTCAAAGCAGGTGGCTGGACACAAGCTGGATCACTAGCCATAAGGGGAGGAGACCACTCAGCCATATGTCCAGCTTTTACAGCAATGAATACGTATTTCCAATATGTCTCAGTAAACAAATGTACTGTAAGTCTCTGTATAAAGATCATCAGAAGCTACGCATGCCCAAGACTCCATATAAATCCAACACAGATTATTGTTGCAGAGATTAAAGATATTGGAGTGTTAAAGGTCTCTGATAACAAATTGGGAAGACCCTGAAAAGTGCAGGTCAAACATGAGATGCTGGAGCCGACATTGCAAGATTGTGGAGGGGAGACACTGCAAGATCTTGGAGGGCACACTGAGGTCTGAATCCTAAAAACCTTCAGCCTACTGCTAGACACCATTCATGAGGAATGTTGCTTAATTTTTGTGGACAATGACTCCCTTCCTCTAAGTCTTAAAATGCACTGTACATCCAACTGCGCCTTCTTGGCAAAATTATTAAAACATGAAAGGATAGCATAGGTAATAAAAGTTGCCATTTTATTCTCCTCATGGCTAAGAAAATGGCAAGCACTTTAAAGGGTGTACACACTGAGGACAATCAGTAACTTAGCAATTTGGTTTTGTTCACATTACTGAAAAACTGTAGTTTTTTGTTAATCTTGTCATTGATGAAGCTGAACACTTACACTTAAGTACCTGAAATAGGAATAAACAGAATTTATGCTGCTCTGCTGGACTGTTGCAACTATTTTGTCACAAGAAACAGCTGAATTTGGGACCTGCAAGCTGCTAAACACAAAAATACCACATTCAGTTCAGGGGAAGCAAAACTGTAGCGGAGTCATCTTTCTTTCTATCCAGTTCCCATGTTGCCTGGGCTTGGGGAATTCCTTGTGACACAAGTCAAAGCAGTCACGGGGTTGCTCTAAGCTGAGCCTAGTTACCTGCCAAAACAGTTCCAAGGAGACTCTTCTACCAGATGAGAATTATGGTAGTTAAGTGCACTGCTCTGCGATATCTGCAGCTCCTCTGGACTAATTACCCCGGTAATCAGTTATGGGGCAATGCCAGCCTCATACTAGGACAGGGCTTCCATCATTCTCGCATAAACTACTCCCTCCTTAAAGAAATGTTAAAGTCACATTGTATGCTACCAATATTATCACTTGGATGTGGCCCAAGAGCTTTATTTTGTACATCAAAATTGATGAGTCATTTAAAACTATAAGCCAAATCCATATTCCACATATGCATAAAAAAAATTTCTTCTGTAGAACAAATGTCAACTAAATACCACTCCGGACTGAGGACAGTTGGCCTGAGATGTCTGATAACTCTTGGAGCACAAACCGGGAATTTTACGACACCAGGAATTTAGCAACATGATGGAAAACTTTGGCCTGAGTGAAGATGTACATCTCACCTTTATCCATATCATGAGATCGGACTGATTTACCCATAAACTCTACCTGGCAACACAAGAAATGCAGGAACTGTTTGACAGACAAACAGACCTGTCTTTCGTTTACAAATGCCAAGACTTCTGGATCCCTGGCTCCAGAGACGCTTGACATGCAATGCAGTGCAGCTGTGGCCATCCCCGGGAAAGCAATGAGACGGGTGTTATTTGAGTATGCTCTCAGCAAATACTGACTGAAAGTCCTGTCCTCTGATTAGTTACTGTTTGACAGCTGCTATTTATTATGAGAAAAATAGCAACTATAAAGCTGCTTGCTACTTTATTTACCTGAAGCTCAGCAGCAACCATGGCGCTAGGATATTAAAAGACAAATTTTTCACTTAGTACATCTGACCCCAAATCACTAGGGACCAATTGGTCAGATTGCTAGCCATTAATTACCAGCATGTTTTTAATGTCTCGGCTACTTCTAAGATTAAGCACTATCCAAAACTATTATGACAGTACATTCCTGGAATTGTGTTAATAGAGGATAACGCTGATTTTGCATACACAACTTTGCAGCTCCTACCTGTAAAGTGCTGATGTGGACAGGAGTCCCTGTGCCATTCACAGTGTTCTTCTTGGCAGCATTTCCACCCTTCCCCTCTGCTTGCTCTGCCTTGGCAATCTTTGCTTTTTCAGCTTCAATTCTCTTTGGATTGTTTAGCATTACCTGAACCACTGCATACTCCACCAGGGATGCAAACCCAAAGAGAAGGCAAACGATCAGCCAGACATCTAAGGCCTTCACGTAAGACACTTTGGGAAGTTCAGCGGCAAGAGTGGTACATTCAGATGCCAAGCTGAGCACTGAGAAAATACCTACAAAAAGAAAAACAATATACTGATTAAAGAAAACTTACCCTTACTGGCACTGGCTGTGCTTTTCCTCTGAAACAGACAATACCGAATGATGTTTTGTAACAGTGACTGGGACTTCACAATGTGGTCGGTGCAGCAGGTAGACAAAGTGCACATGCCTCCAGTTAATGAACAAGTTAAACTGAATACTTAGGTAGGATATTGCAATTAATGATGAATTATTAATAATGAGTACCTTCATTTTATAAACAGAGAAACAAATAAGTAAGGCTAAACTGCTTGCTGTGGTCTTCCTGCCTCATCACACATCACACAGTTAGGAAATGGGCTTTCCAAAGGTTTATCTTAGAATGTGCATTTAAGTCTGGGAAGACGGAAGAGATATAAATGATACTTAAACTAAAATACTCCAAGTCCTTTAAATCAGACTATTGTTGTCCCAGAAATCCGAACTGTGCTACAGCAGAAGCAATTCTCTGAATGACCTGTCCGCAAGTGTCACATGCAAACCTTACACGAAAGGGAAGTTTTTGCTGAAGAGCAAAGCTGTACTGGCACATTAAAAAGTCTGTGTTCCCGATTTGCTGTGAAGATGAAAACACTGAGGTGACTGAGGGTCTACGATCATTCCCTATTTGAGCTTCCAGGATCTAGAGGAAGCTTTCTAGATAAAGGGCATTTCAGGAATCCTTTATCATGAACACCACCCCCCCACACCATCTGCAAAGGCCGTTGTAAGGTTACACTCATCATCAAACTGGGCTTCAACAAGCATTTCTCCTAACACGGCTTCCAAATATCATCAACACAGGGCTCACATCACAAGAGACAAAATACAAGCTTGAAAGATTTCCCACAGGCTCCTGTGAAACAGAAATAGCAGCATGAACAGCTACATTTGGAAAAAGCTAACCTCCCCACTGTCATGTGGGGAAAACTTAGTTCAGCCTCCCAGTTCAGAATGTCCCATTTTGGTTTTGTGAACACTAATGATAAAAATATTTAGTTACAAGTGGGTGGCTTCATAGAATGTCATTGATGTCTATAGAAAACGTTGGCCAAAAGGAGATGCTCAGTTAGTCACAACTTCATTTCTTATACTGGTCACATGTGCTACCCAAAGCATGAAAAATTTTGTAATTCATAGAGAGATCATTTTCTTCAGGTTCATTTTAAGTAACTGAGGATGTGAAATGTTAATAAAACTGAAAGTATCTGTATTGGCTTATGACAGTATTCAATTCTAGTTGATCATAAGTAACGCATCATTCTTTTGCTACTGTTCCCACCTAGATTTCAATAAGATTGATATGATACTTTATTTGGTATTAATCTCAAATGGGCAATGTACTAGCTGCTAAAACACTGAAGAGAAAGTATAAATAAATTATTACAGTCATATGATTTTAAAATATAAAATTGTATGATATTTAGAAATGTGTAAATCAATGTATCATTGCAAAGCTGGATATTTTTGTCCATTGGGATAATACAGAATGGCCAGATGTGCTATCTCAGATCAGAATGACATGGCACATACTGATCAGACAATCCTCAGTGCCCACTCTGGCTTCTTTTCCATCTACTGTATCTGAAGCATTCAAGTACAAACATTCACATAAGGACAGACAGTGAGCATAGAATAGTCCCCTTTTTAAAAAAAAAATACTTTCACTGACTGCTACCAGCTGTTTGGGGATGAACACTAACTATGGATCATAAGGAACTGCAACAAGTACAAATAAGGCTGTACTGCCTCTTAACATATATAGGACACCTCTACCTATGCCCAGCTTGCTGTTCATTTTCTAAGAGTGTACTATATGAAGTACCATGCATATCTATGCTAGACTTTTGAAAGACAGCCTCTACTGTTACCCTGAATGACCGAATTAGCCAGTGATATGGACTAGCTCAACATCTTGGATATTGTACATTTTTTTCCTACTAACTTTAAAAGTGTTTACTATCTTAATATGCCAGTATTGTTATCATCCCTGGTGCTGAAAATATTTGTACAACCACTTTGTAGAGCTTAAAATACTAGATCTTAAAATCCTGGATTTAATTCTACAAATTTAACTTACAAATTCTACTAGCTGAAAATATTTTAGTAGAGCTTTCATTAACTTGTTCCATGGAGCAACTGAGGTCATGGTGACCTGCTGCTAATTTCCATTTGTCTGAATTCCTAGGATGAAAAGTTCATTCTCAGAGTCTGAGAAACTTCTAGGTTTTCAAGGTAACAATAAAGTGAGATAGAAGCACAGAAATAGTCTATCCAGCATGCCTTTTCTGCCAGAGCAGAGTTGGAATGGCCTTGGAGACCCTAGTACCAGGGTTCTAAGTTGCACCTCTGGCAGCTGCTGTGCTAGGTACCTATCTAACACAGACCAAAGCTCAAGGCTCGAATGTGAGTGAGCAGAATGAACAAATACACTGCAAGATTACTTATTTAAAAAAAAAAAAAAGGAAACAAAAAAATCCCCCTTTTCTTCTCAGTGAGCACTAAAGAGAAGGGACAGAGCTCCTTCTTCCACACTTGCAAAGTAAAGGGAAAGTTGGTCTTTCTAGGAAATACCTCTGCTTTTTTGCCCTAGTGTGGCATCCCTCTTGATGGCAAAGTTGAGCTTATCAGTAAGGTTAGTTAGCTCTCAACCTAAAGCATGATTGTACAGAGCTACTATTTTAAAAATACTACCTATGGTTACATGTAGATAGTATCTGAAAGTGCCAGTCCAGCAAAGCACTTCAGCACATGCTGCCAGATAAATAAATCTCCCATTTTTGAATCCATCAAACTTACTGGCCTCAGCACTATCACCTGGCAGTGAATTCCACAGACTAATTATGTGCTGTATAAAATAGTATTTTCTGCTTTATATTACTGCTTTAAAAAGCCTGGCTTCATCTCACTAATATTATTGGAAAAGGTAATATTCTGTCTTGCCTTCCTTACAATTTGACATCTCTAATAGATTCTCTTCTCTCATTAAACTTCATACACTAAAAGACATAATCTTGCCAATCTTTCTTCATACTACAGTTTTAACATGCGGCTTTATGTTTTTCTTACGAGACTCTACATTTGTTACAATTTTATAAAATGAAACGACTAGAACTAAGACAGATCTGAGGACAGGAGTGACGGGGGCCATGCCTGGCTGCAGACTTAGCTGTCCTTTGTATGTGGGGAATATATCATTGATCACCACTCCAAGTTTTTAGTCACCCTGTTGTACCACCGCCTGCACTCTGGACTATGCTCCACGCTGTCAGGCTGCTGCGGGCAGAGAGAAGTCCGACATCCCTCAGATCTCTACAACTTTGGCAAGATCTTACTCCTGTTGGGGATCGCACAGAGGTGAAGGAAAGAAAGGAATTTTTTCAGCAGATGCTGGCATGCTTTCCACCTGTAAAGAACTGGAGAGTCCTCCGTCAGGCTCATTAAAAGGGGAAACACCATCATCTAATGAGACAGAAGCATTCAGAGACGTCAGCCTTTATGTCTCTTAGCCACAGCTGTCCAGAGATTAGTCCTTTTTGGACTTCCCTACCACCAGATGACCTAGTTGGGTGAAATGCTACAGGTAAAAATAGGGCTTGCAACTTTTTTAGTTCCTACACGGACACAGGCTTTTTCTTCAAACACACACACATCCTTTTCCCAGAACATTAGTAGCAGTAGCCCACTATACTTATTTCTAGGGCAGTTATAATGCATGCTACATTTTCCCCACACTTTTTTTCTTAAAATGTCTTATGTTTCACATTATGGAATGCATCCTTGCTACTTCTCAAGGTAAGAGATTATATTTGTTACTTGTTATCAAACTAATACAGGTTGTGACTCCTCCCCAAGTAACTATTAATATTTTTAAAGGTCAAAAGAAATAAAAGCTGATTTGTATTCTGAAATAGACCCCTAGAAAAAAGATACAATAAATATAATGAAATAGTGGTTTTGTTACATTTAATTAGAGCAAGGTAGCCAACTGTGGCTCATAAGCCAAAAGTAGCACTCCAGTCATGGTTCTCCAGATTTTAGAATAGACTATTTCAGTTGGAAGGGACCTACAATGTTCATCTAGTCCAACTGCCCGACCAATTCAGGGCTGACCAAAAGCTAAAGCATGTTGTTAAGGGCATTTTCCCAATGCCTCTTAAACACCGACAGGATTGGGGTATCAACCACCTCTCTAGGAAGCCTATGCCAGTGCTTGACCATCCTCTTGGTAAAGAAATGCTTCCTGAAGTCCAGTCTAACCCACCCCTGAGGCAGCTTTGAACCATTCCCATGCATCCTGTCACTAAATCCCATGGAGAATAGATCAGCACTTCCCTCTCCACTTCCCCTCCTCAGGAAGCTGTTGAGAGAATGAGGTTGCCCCTCAACCTCTTTTTCTCCAAACTAGACAAGCCCAAAGTCCTTAGCTGCTCCTCACAGGACATTCCTTCCAGCCCTTTCACCAGCCTTGTTGCCCTCCTCTGGACGCATTCAAGGAGCTGAACACCTTTCTTAAATTGTGGGCTTTTTGTGGCTCTTAGTTTATTTTGCCTGTCACACCACTGGAGGAGGAAGAGGCATGGCAGATGACCTGAGATGGGAGAAAATGGGGCTCTGGCCAGGGGATATGTGGATGCTTTTCCACCTAACAAAACTCGGCACCACTCCTGCTCCAGCTGGCTCTTAACACAGGGAGTTCAACTACCCATTGCTGCAAGACTCTGCAGATCACAGCCACAGACTGGTAAGGTGATGTGGCAGGTCCTGACTCCAAGGGTCTCCAGTGCTTATCAACACACGTTCATGCACCTGAGGCTGCACAGGAATCCCATCCTCTGGGGATGTGGAGGTTCAAGTGTGGGTGAGAGATTTCTGAAGAAGGCAGGCAGCTGGAGGGATTCTGCAGCTTCATCCTTGGGGTCTTGAGAACAGGGGTGCTGAACTTCCTGGGACATGGAAAATATTTGGGAAGTATCAACTTGGGGAGGTGGAAGTGCCAGGGAAAAGAGGAGAATGGGGACGCCAGGGCATGGGGAAGGAGAGGTCATGGCATGGGGAAGGGAATCAAAAGAGGAAAGTGTCAGAATGCAAGAGCCTGGCTCTACATTTCATTGAGCTGTTGGGGTCAGCAGGTTTGGCCACTCCAGAGCTGCAGTCCCACGTACAATCCAATGAATTAAGATAATATTGTTTTGATTAACTCCATGTCCTACTAGTTCATAATAAATGAAGGGCCTGCCTACCGCATTCTGCTGAGCAGCATGAATGCACGAGCCTGAAGTACTCTCATGAACTGAATCTCTAATGAAATAAAATCAGGTAACAAGGATGCTAATTCTCTTCCAGACATCATTCTGTTTTCATTAGTCTTCAGAAAAACTGCTCCAAGAGGTAGTTATTTAGAGCCTTACGCATCATCCTGCTTTTTTACTGATTATTCAAATGTTCAAATTCCTATAAACTGCATATTGCCACAGTGTCTGCAGAACCACCCACACAGGGATAAGATCAGATTTGTCAGGGTTGAGAGGGGCAGAGAAAGTGTGCTTTATCGCACAAATGCTGGAACCATTATCAAGCGAAGTCTTAATGTGGAGATGGATTTTACAGGACTAGGAATGAGGAGGTTTTAGTGAAAATGATGAGCGGATAATGGAAGTGAAGTTGCTTTCCGTGTCCAGTGTCATGTTGTCAAAGCAACTGAGAATGGCTCGATGGCGTTAAAGTGGATTGTGACAGTATGTGTAAACGCAGGTTACCCAGTGGGACTCTTGCAGCACTTGCATCAGGATTGATCCAAAATGACAGCCAGGATAGAACAACAATTAGCAGTGTAGGAGCATAAACACCCATCATGTAAAATCCAACTTGTCTTCTTAAAGTGAAGATTACTTCTACACAAGTGTAATAACCTTTAAAGAAATAAATGCATTCAAGTTTAATGTCCTTTGCACGTCAACCTCTTCCAATCTGTATCTTCCAGGCCTCTTTCTATTTAAGTTAAGAGTAAAAGTTCAATGATTTGATTTTCTTTATACAGGTAAAGAGTTCAATTTGAAAAAAAAACTGTTCAAAACACAGATCTATATAACCACCAAGTGTGGCCAGGCATGTGGTACTCTCTGTGCTCTACAAGGCACCCTCCGTCTTTTCACAGCACATTAGTAACAGGCAGTTAAAAGTGACTCATCTTGATGTTGGCTTCAGGATGCAGTCCAGATAAAACCAATGGGGTCTAGCTTAAGCTAGCTAGCTTAGCTAATACTAGTTTAAGCTCATCTGAAAATCCTACTTAGCATCAATTTGTGCAAAAGACGGAGGAATTAAGAAATATTAATGTAGAAATTTCAGAATGGAAAGGAGTGATCTGAATGTGAATCCAAGCAAAGATTCCCCCAGTACTGAAAGCTGGTACAGGTGGCTTCTGAAATTTATACAGCCTTTTTAAAAAATACTCTAAAAATACTGTAAATTTTGAGAGCAAGGAATACTGCCTCAAAACTTTTAAAATTAGCATATAAAGTACAAAAACATTTCTGATATAAATGTGTAAAGATTAATTCAATAAAAAATAAAGCTGCAGATACTAGAGTCTTTGCTGGAAATAACCAGTCAGATAACCAGAAAACAATATTCTATCACAAGGAAAAGGCATTCCTATGCTATATTACAACAATTTCAAAATTCAGATCAGTCTATATCTATCAGTGAAGTTGGTGCAAAGCTGATTTAGAAGATAGAATATGTCAAAAATAAATCTATCTATCTATCTATCTGTCTACCTATCTTCCTTCTATATTTTATCAGTTAAGTGCCGTAGAATGATAAGTCATCTTAAAAGTGTTGTTTGGGCATACAATAAACAAAACAACAAAAGAATAAAACATTAGGGAATAATTTCCTTCTGTAGAAGATGTTATATGATATTTTATAGTTCATTCTATCCTCTTCAATGATCTGTTGTCTGATAAATTTCCCCTCTAGTATTTCTGAAGAGCTTCCATTTACTTTTAGGATTTATTTTCAAATGAGAGATGATCTTCAAAATCATTATTGGTTTGCCTTATGCCAGAATGCATTCTGCATGCCTTTGACTCATCTTTCATCAGGAAGAGAATAGTATCTATTGCCCTCACCATTCAGCTCGCAAGAACCTATTTGGATCTGTCATACATATTGATAGACAAAGAATAGGCAATCTGCAAATTTAAATAGTCATTTATTAAAGTAAATATATAAATACAAATAAAGTAAATTTTATTGCCACAAAAAGTCACCCCAAATTCATTGACCCTCTTTCTACTTAGGTAGGTATGATAAAATGCCAGTTGATGTAAATAGGTAGTAAAGATTAAGTTCTTTGCAACTGGCAGGAATCTCCTATATAAGCTGTAATTGGGAAAATTTGCTTCTACATGCAACACTGCATCTTGATTACCTGACAAAATCCTTGACTGAATTACTTTTAACTATGTGTGCAAAATCTGCTTTTTTAAATGCCTTCAATATAAGAATTTAAAGTAAAACAAACAACTACTGATTACTGAAAACATCCTCTAAAAATACTTCAGAGTACTAAAATATTCCATTCACTTTAATGAAGTATTAACTCCGGTCTTGATTATGGGACTAACATGAACGTTCTTAATTTTTAAACAAAAAGGATTTGCAATAAAAGAATTAGGAAAGCTTTTAAAAATTTCATGTCATCAATCCACCCACTCTGATAGTTCTCTCATGTTCTTTCTTTAATGTTCAAATCACATACAAACACAGAAAATGTGACCATTTTACAAACCATTTTGCACAGTGTCATTTCAACTTGTGGTCACAAGGTGCTGAAACTGGAGAGAACACTAATGATTTTCTTTCTTGTGTAATGGCAAAGTTGTACAATTCCCAGATTTTCTCTAAGGTTCCTAAAAATACCTAAAATATCTAAAGATTTTTTAGGTGTTTAATTTTAGATTTAGGACAAAACACAAAATGATTGTGATAATTTCAATAATAAGATAGAAATCTTAAGTATCTCCTTTTTCCCTCAAATAGAATCTAAGTTTTCCAATTCTCCCACTTTTATGAATTTTATTTGGGATTTGCAAGATCAATTCGTTCAATTTTTCACTACTTTATAGCTTATTTTTTCAGTAAATTCATTGTTTAATTAAGGATAAAATATTTTTCTCACTGCTAAGTAAGCTTCTACCATATCCCAACTTAGATTTGAATGAAATCACTGCCAGTTGTTGGTTGTGCTTTCACAAATGCAGAATTTTCCTAAGGAGAGCTAATTTCATTTTATTTAGAAATGGTAAATCACCTGAGATGCTGAATGATGTAATTAGGCTAAGAACTCACTCAATTTGCAGTTAAAAAATAAACCCCATTTCGATTTTCATTATCTTTTCCAAGTTAAATTCCTTAGCTCTGAGATCTACTAAGGTTACTTGCGATCTCTTCAGACTTGGGATCTAGCTCAGGAGCAACTGCAAGTAACAGACCCTTGAATTAGCTGAGTAGTCAACGAGAAACTTGCAGAGGGTCCTCAGAAGCTGCAGCACCACAGCTGTCCTTGTTGAGTTTTAATGGGAGATTTATGCATATGATGCAAGAGCACTGACTAAAATACACCCTGCTGACTTCTGTTGTTGTAGAAAGTCTTGCGGTTGCCACAGTATGAGAGTAGTTTGGATATAATTATAGGCAGGAATCAATCAAGGTAGAAAAGATAAATCATTAGAAGCCAGAGTATAGAAACCATTGGATAAATTTGTGCCCACACTCAGAAAATAATCATAGGATTAAATAAATACAGGGCTGAGGATTGTAAGCAGCTTTCTATAATGACAGATTTTCCAGAACACTTAGAGAAAGGAAGAACCTGCAGGGCGAAGCATTTGAAGTTACACTCTAATACTACTTCTGGAACAAAAGTCAAACTAGGAAACCAAAATTATCCTACTTTGCTGCAACTTGCATAGTTCTACATGAATATCCTTTCAGAAAAGTTAGACACAAGAATAAATGGGTATTAGGACTATAGAAACAAAATGGTGATAGTGAGAGCACAAGACATGTAAGCAAAACCAAGACAAACATTTGATCTCATCTTCAGCCTAGATGTTTCTATATTTGAATTAAATTGCATTAATCATATATGATAGTTACTGTTATATGAACTACTTGTTAGTTAGAAGTAATCTATTTTATCCCATGAAATGTTAGAAATAAACTGGAATATTAACAATTAACTATAAACAGTAATTGAAGGAAGCTTAAAGTTTTTTACCAAGGAAATCGCCTATATTACCTACCTGTGCCTTTGTAATACTTGGTACAGTTACCATATTCAATATCCTCCTTTTTAATATCAAACTGAGGCAGAGCAATTTTCTCTAGCTGTACAGGATCTCCAGACTGCCAGATAAACCGTAAGTCATCAGTTGTGTAACCAACTACAAGAACAAGACAATAATAATAAAGAATCATCTCAGAGTTAACTCTGCAAGAAAATCTAGCTTTGAAGCCTCCATATTCATTCATACTCTACTTCAGCAAAGCATGAAAAATTACTGAACTTTAACAGCATTCACAAGTCCTAGTAACTTCAAAAGAATTTAACAACTCAATTACTGTGATGAATCTTGGGTTTTGTGTAAAACAAACTTTCTGCTTAGTTTTTCAGATTAAAGGCCCCGATTCATGAAAGCATTGCCATCCAGGAGATACTTGACCAGCAATTTAAGTAGATATATAATCCTACTGAAATCAATTCAGTGCCTTCATGATCACCTGAGTATGGACAGATGTCACCATACATCTGAGTGTCTAAATCATGATACATACAACACCACCAAGTGAGATGCAGTGAAAGTCAGGCTCACAGTATTAAAGCATAAAGCAATATTGATTAAATATGCATAATCATAATTATAATTTTACACGCCATTTTTCTGCTACCTTCTATTTATTAAGGATTAACTTAATTCAAACAGTGATAATGTGTGTTAAATAGGAACAGAGATGGGTAAACATAAAAAAGATGGAGTTGGAATGTAGCGTTTTGCAATTCAAAGCCTCTGAAAGATGTTTAAAGAACCATTCTTTTTCTGGAGGCATTAAGACAGATTTTTTTTTCTTTGAAAAACAGCTGGGTGGGTTTTTTTTTTTTTTTAAGCTGAAAAACATCTTCTCTAAGATTCACAACAACTTAATAAAAATAACAATCTCTCAAAGCTCCATGATGGAAGATAATATTAAAAACTGTTACTTTAATGCTTCATTCATAAAATCAGTCTCACCCCTTAGAACATACAGCAAATCACAAAACTGCCAAGATCCTTTATGATAACAATTACTGGACAGTGAAAATTTTGTCTATAGGGAATGTGTAGAACCGGGGATCATAACTGCAGATACAAGAACAGCTTAGGAAAAATTCGAGGCCTTTTTTGTTTTGGAAATCTAGCAACTAGAAACAAAATATTGATTTGAAAATAACTTCAGTAGAATTAAAACAGTCGATGGCTAACACGGAGAGCAAGCCCACTGTTGGAACTGAAGGGACAGACAGGAGGTCATGGGTACCATTCTTGCTTTTGACAACTGAATTAAAAAGTATAACAAAGTTTAATGCACACTGTCTTTCCAAAGGACCAAATTCCTCCTGAATTTCCATACATCAACTTAGCATGGAGAGAGACAATAAGGTTGTTTAAATAAAGTTATTGACAATTTTTTTATGAGTAGTTCTTCCTTTCATAACTACACCTTGCAATGCTTGTAAAGCAACACAGACTGAGAAAGCTTGAGCAAACTTCCATTAATATTGCTGTCTAATTCCAGTTTAACCCCAAACTGATTAGGGTTTACCATAAGAGTTCATTTCAGCTAATGTATATACGTATTAGTGATGGTCAAAACTACTACAGGCATACTACAATTCTAAAGGTAAATGCTGGCAATCAAAAACTAAATTATAAAGCTCTGATATCATTATTACTATTATTACCCTTGTCCCCACTGGGATGACCTGCTCAGCTTTGATTAACCTTACATTTTCTTCACTTTTGTCTTCCCTTCCCCAACCTCACCTCCTCACCAGACCTGGTGGAGTAACAACTGAACAAAGTTTTTGTATTATAGCAGGAACTGGCTGGAGCAAGACACCTTCCTTCTCTCTGCTTTACACTTGTCCTTACTCAGGAAAACATAATTACCATGAAAGTGGGATCACCAGGGATCGGAGTGTTGGGAAAAGGCTATACTTGAGTAGGCACCCTTGTACTTGGGGAGCAGGAAAGAAGATGAGTTTCAGAAACATTTTGGCTGCAATCTCCAGCATGGCATGAAGCCCTTCAGAGATGAGACATAGCTGCCCCTTCATAAAATCAAATCACCTACAGACCAGGGAAAGATTGGTAAAGGAGATGCCCAACTACATCCACAACACATTTTGAAACCACTTTCAAAAGGTTTCATACTAAATGCTCTCAATGTATTGGCATCAAATACCTTTATTTTAGTACCGTATCAAAAGAGTTTCAAACAATACCATGCATCATCAATGCAAGGGGATAAATTGGACCCCAACAACCTACAAAGCAGCACAGGCTATGGAAGTTAAACTACCTGGGGAAACCGTGAATTCTTTTTTGCAAATGATACGTGTTTCCATTTTACTAACTCTATTGTAAATGTTTTTATAAAACTCATCAGTTGTCATTACGTTTGATAGCAAAAGCTAAAAGAGTGCATGGTGCCATAACCATAAGAAACATTTTTGACAGGGAAATGTACGTTGATAGGAACAAGTGAACATTAATTTCAAGATCCATTAAAAATGTTGACATGAATAATACAGAATTGACCATTTTTTGTTTGATTCTCAGACATGCTTAGAAGGCAACTGTTTTTATGCACAGACTGATTTACATACAGCTTTCCAATTGCATCTTGCAGCGCTGTGTATCCATAGGAAACAAGGTCAAGTCCAAAGGGCATGACAGCGTAATAGACAATCTGAAAACACAGAAATGGAATTTAAAAACAGTGTGAGCTGCCATGTAAGCAGTAGACAGCAGTAAGAATAAAAATCACTTGTATTTCATTTTTAGTTTCTAAAACTGCAGAAAAAATTAAAGTTATAATAAGTAGCAATTTGCAATTGAGCTCTCTCTAGTAGCCTAAGAACAAAATATTATAGAGAGCTTTAAACATATAGTAGTTCACAAATTAGAGACCTACTAATACATGACAAAATACACGTAAGTCGTAAGAATAACCAAACCAAAGGTCCATACAGAACAGAGTCCTGGCTCCAGCAGTGGTCAATGGCAGACTCCTGAAGAAGAATATGAGACTACAGCAATCAGGAGATGATATTTCACCAGATATCCAGCAGCCTCCCAAAAGCTGCACCTCAGGGACTTCCTAAACCAGAAGTGATGCTTCAGTATTCAAGGGACCTCGACAGATTTTTTTCCCTCCAAGAAACTGCTTTGCTTCCAGTTGCTTTCTAGAATCTGTGTAAACTTTAATCATGCACAGCATCCTGCAGCAAGGAATGCTATAGCTAAGCTGCACACATCAGGATCACTTATCATCTCCTTTTATCTATCTTGAGCCTGTCTTATAGTTCTTCTCCTGGAAAATAAGGTGAAAAATCAATGTCCACCCATTCTCTCTGTGCCATTCATGGTTTAGAGACCTCTATGCCGCCACCTCAATTATCGTGTTTTTTCCAGCATGAAAAGTTCTGCCTTGCCTGGCTGTTCTTTATAAAGGATGCTGTTCTGTATCTTTGAACATCCTTGCCTCCCTTCTTGCAGTGGGTAGACCAGAACTGCACTTTGTATTAAAGGTGCAAGTATAGCATAAGTTCATACAGTGGCATGACATTCTCTCTAACCCCTAACACTTCCTAGAATTCAGTTCACTTTCTCAACCAGTACTGAGCCTTAGCTGACATTTTCAGCAAACTAGCCATTATTACCCAAAGGTCGTTTTCCTAGCTGGTAATAACCACCTCAAAACCAATCTGGTTTTATGTAAAGTTAAAATAATTTTTTCCTATGTGCATCATTTTCAGTTATTTACACTGAATTTCATCTCATACTTTGTTGCCTAGTCATTAGATTAATTAGTAATTCTCACTGTTGACTCTTTATCTTTACTACCCTGTATATTTTGGCCTCATCAAAAGCGTCTGCCAATTCACAGTTTTCCAGACAATTTATGTTGAACAGCACAGGACCCAGAAGAGATTTTTCTGTGGGACTCTACCACTTACTTCTCCTCATGTGAGCACTAGCTGTTTATTCCTACATTCAGTTTCCTAATTCTTAACTATTTATGCAAGCAAGAGCTTTCTCTCACATGCATTTTGTCATTCACGTATTTTGGTAACTGGAGATTCTTTCATTTATTTGTGGTAATATCTCTGTAAACTAAAAATACTAGGCATAGCAATTATATACTGTAAAAAATCAAAATCTTAGTAGCATGTCACCAAACCACAGTGCCTCAAAAATTAATCTTACCTGCATATATATCATTTATGAACATGGTGTGTTATTAAAATCAACAGAAAATTTTTAGAGGATGACATTAATTTCAAACTTCATTGAATTTGGTTTTGTTATTTGGAAGTTTTCAGAGAAGAATTTTTCCATCAGAAACACTTCTATTAGTATGCACTCAATATTGACTATTCGCTAACCTAACCCATTGACTGAAATAAGCTCATTTATGAATAGCTGCAACCTGGAAAAATATTTGAAACAAGTTTCAATGTTTCATTTAACATTTGCTATTTCAAATGGGAAGTTTTTTTTATAGCTGAAAGTGATTTTCTATTTTGAAATATTACAGTCTTCAAAACCTGCTACAGAAACAACTGAAATCAGAACCAGGACCTTCAGAGTGAGCTAAATTAAATGGTTTGATTACCCAATATATGTTCTTTCCACTGTTGGTAAAAGTCTTGCAAATTGAGTTTTCTAATCCTGATCTGGAATGGGCAAAAAAGAGCCCAGGCTCTCCCATCTTCTTTCTTTTTTCTAGTGGCTTCTACTCCAGGAAGAAATAGCCCATGTGACCATAATTTCAGAAGTGGCTCCCTCTTAAGAGTAAAATTGCAATATATTCAGGTAATAATTTTTTCCTCCATCAGGGCAATATGTTCCCGTTCACACCAGAAAAAAATTCACTCACTGTTTGGAAATTGAGCCTAATCTCTACAAAACACTGTGTCTATAAACTCTCCAGATGTGTAATTCATTATGAGATCCTTTTTAATCAACCAATGATCTATTTTCAGTGGATGATTATTTTCATTGCATGGTGTATACCATTGATAAACCAAGTCAAGTCACAAAAAAGTATGCAATAATTGCAATGAAATTAAACAATATTTTGGGGTCTTCTGAACAAATCTATATCCAGTAAACCATAGAACTTAATCACGATTATGTCCCAGTACTTTTACAAAACATTTATATTCACAAATTTTGTAATTTCTGCCTTTATATCATTTAGTAAGTAATCATTATTTTCTTTAGTTGATGTAGAAATTCAAGTGGTGTGCAAATTATATTGTTTTGTTGAAGGCTTTACTTCCACTTCATTATGTTTCCAGGAATCTAAGCAATTATCAAAATGGTTTAAATTTTGTTTCCAATAATATTAGTTTACTTAATGTGTTAGCTTAACATGACATACAAACATGCATACACTTCAAATTTCTAGTACCTACTGTGCTATCAATTGAGATGCTTTAAAATATCTTAATTTTATTTCTTTACACACATTTAATTTATTGTAGTATTGTTTACAAACTGTCGTATAAATTTAGTCATAAATTGTATTATGTTACTAAGTCTAACACAGCATATATATCTCAGATCAGGTAAATTAAAAAAAAGAGTAGAAATATATCATTAAAATACCTCATGCTGACTAGGACATCTCCATCCCGAAATATAAAAAGAAGGATATTTTCTTGTGTGACATCATGGAAGTTAGCATTTTTTTCATTTGCAAAAAATAAGTCCGGCTTCCAAAGACATTTAAACATAGTTGGGTCCACTGTCAGTGTATCTGAACCTCTCCAGTCATTGGGAAGTTTGAGCCTAGGGTCATTCCACTTCTGTCTTAGAAAGATGTTGACTCTATAATCCTGATGGGAGGAATACATAAATATTAGACTAACCAAAAGTCTAGCTGAAAACCCACAGAGAAAGAAAACTGTTCCATCAGACTCTGAAGAGAAAAACAATTTGTGCCCTCATTTTTCTACCACAAAGATAGTAATCACTATTCAAATGACATTAATCTGTTAAATTTAGTAGACTTTACTATGAATAGCTAGATTATGTCTCACTCATGTTTTGAATATTGTAACTTTCTTTTAAAAAAGGACCAAATTAATCCCCCACAGAATCTTTTTTGCATCCCCTTGATAGTAGCCCCAGTTTCCTAGGCATAGAGAAAAGCATGCAGCAGGGCAGAGGGAGGCCATAGCTTGACTACACTAAATTGGTGCAGGCAACAGGCATGGTATCACTTCTACCAGGATATCCTGCGAGTGTAAATTCCAGCTTATTTGCCATTTGCTTAAGTGGCACACAGATGGCAAAATAATCAGACTATAAAAGCAGGAAACAGACTCATTTTGTGAGTGCCCTCATTTTTCTACCACAAAGATAGTAATCACTAATCAAATGACATTAATCTGTTAAATTTAGTAGACTTTACTATGAATAGCTAGATTATGTCTCACTCATGTTTTGAATATTGTAACTTTCTTTTAAAAAAGGACCAAATTAATCCCCCACAGAATCTTTTTTGCATCCCCTTGATAGTAGCCCCAGTTTCCTAGGCATAGAGAAAAGCATGCAGCAGGGCAGAGGAGGCCATAGCTTGACTACACTAAATTGGTGCAGGCAACAGGCATGGTATCACTTCTACCAGGATATCCTGCGAGTGTAAATTCCAGCTTATTTGCCATTTGCTTAAGTGGCACACAGATGGCAAAATAATCAGACTATAAAAGCAGGAAACAGACCAGGTAGATAACAGGTTTTACACTACACACCCAGAACACAGCCCCAGACATTGTAACAGTGACTTGGGACTATTTTGGCAACTGAGAAAAAGTGATGCCAGCTTGCAACACAAGTACTGAGGTAGCACGTATGAAAGCAGAAACAGAAGAGGTCTCAAAGAGACAAAATCAAGGGTTTACACAAAAGAAACTTCCTTCTGGATTCAGCAGGACTCTTGCTCAAGGAGGGACAGTAGTAGAGCCATGCTCAATGAGAACCTAATTTCGCCTTTGGGAATTGGAGTTGCACGTGTCTCAGGGCAAAACAATACCTGCACATGTTCTGTCCTTAGAGAAAGCTGTGTGCATCCAAAGGAAAAATCTGACCCAGTATGTCAGTTATGATTTTTCAGTCTTACCTCTGAGTCTTTCGGCTTTTTACATTTACATTTAAGTGAGTGCCTCTTTTTTAAGTATATGTAAACTAGGCAGATCACATACAGAAAAAGAATAAAGGTATTGCTGAAACAAAGCAAAAAAATTCAACCAAATAAACCAAAACTCTAAATATAAGATAACTTCTATCTCCAGTCTTTCTAGTTATCTTCTATGGTGTGTTTTGTTTTTTCATAATTGTCTATTAGGTGCAAAGTATCCTGAGATAAGGGCTGTGTCTTTTAGAGCAGTGAAAACACTGCTACTACTTTACAATTAAAGCAAATTGATAGAAATCTGTGAGTGAAGGTTCTCAACATATTTTTGGTTTGTCAATGTATTCTGCATAACAAACTAATTTTATGAAGTTGTTTATATATTAATGCCCTCTTGCACTTTTTTCTGTTGATACAATGCGAGTTCTCTTCTGTTGTACTTACTACAATGTGTACATTTACAGTCCAAAGCAAGTGCCATGTTGAGACATGCTAACTCCAACAGGAAGGAGTTCACTTGGCTAAGACCTCATGCAGAATAATTTACCCTGTTGATTTACCCTGTTAACTGGAATATGGTGCCCACTTCCCCATGTCAAGCCCACCAGTCAGATCAGCCCAAGTATTTCTTTGTTACACTATACTGTGTAATATTTTTTCTTTGCATTGTAAGGAAAAGCAAAGCATCAAAACTAAGTAGAAAGAACTGAGGCACTATTTATTAATATGCATAGTTCTGAGAGATATGTTACTTGTTGGCAGTCTTTTTTTGAAAAAATATATGTAGTCTGACTCCTATTTATACAAAGACCTATATTATCTTGTCAAAGTAAAGAAGAAGTATAAAATAACAGTTAATATGAAGTGACTTTGTACTGGAAGGATCTCATAGAGAAGCTGCAGTACAGAAGGGAATTCAGGTCATTATCTCAGAAAACATCTTTTCAATTATATGTATATAATTGAAAATTTACTTTACTTGCTTCTCGCTGAAGTTCCCATTCCATATGCACTTATTATCTCAGTGAAAACAATTACTTTAAACTATATCAGATAAATACTGCATGCTCACAAACATTACACTATTCATTACACCAAAATTAATTTCCTCATAAATGAGTGCATCACCCTAATTTTAACAAAATAAGATGCCTTCTCAAAGCCATAGGCAAATGATAAGCAGTGTCCAACACTTGCCTTCAGCTTACCCATTCAGAAGGAGGAGATGTTTACATCACTGAAAAGCAGAATGCACTGGCAAAATAAGAATTGGAACTAGTAAGATCAGGTGGATACTATTTTATTTCCTTCCTTGCTCTATTACAAATGAACTTAAATATACCAAACAACAGGATGTTGTGACACTTCAAGAACTTGCTTCTGTTCCCATTTAAGTCAATGGAAGAAAAATCCCATTAACCTAAAATAGGTAGGTTGAGACCTACCTAAATGACGAGAAACTTGTGACAGGGGGTACTTGGACAGGAAGGCCACCACATACTTGAGGCAATACAGAAAATGTAGAAGGAAGCAAAGAGATGTCAGGACACAAAACTGTGGCTAGCCAGACAATGATGTGCAGAAGGGCTTCTTCTTAGAAGAACATGAACTATTAGAGAATCTGGCAGGAGTACAGACTATGATCTGGTAAAAATCTATTTTGAAAGGAATCTGCAACCAGTCCTCTCAAATTAGGGCAATGAATTTTAGGATGCTGTATGTGCACTACAATCAGGTTCAATAGAGGCTGAAGAAGTGGTCTGCATGAAGCACATGGTCTTCCTCCTATACATTTTCCAAACATGCTTTGAATATTGCAGAATGATGGGCATTTTATAATAAAAGGGAGCCAAACAGCAACTAAAAAGCTTGAAACTAGGGGTGGGGAGTGGAAGAGATACTCATCAGCATTGGAGCTAGGAGGACCTAACAGGTAAAGGAAACAGTTAAGGAAACTGAATTTTCCTTCATACACATAAATATTTAAAAGACCTTTCTGCAAGGATGTAAAGTAAAGGAGAAGGAGGAAGTGGTGTTTTGCCATTTGAGTCAGTGAAGAAGAAAGGTTACACTGCAAGTACAAACCTTACATATAGATTCTGTAGACAGAGGGTCAGATCATCAGCACAGCTAAAATATTACAGCCCTATGGGTATTTATACCAGAAATGATCTATCCCTAGGAATCCTTGACAAGTCATCCAGTCTATAGCCATTTCTAAATGTGACATAATCACTACATTATCCCACAAATCTGCAGTCTAAAAAAACAGCTGCAAAATCAGAAGCAGAGTTAGCATGGGGATCCTAAACCAGTAGTCTAATGAGCTAGAAGGAACCAAGTTACAAATTTCAAGATAAAGGGAACTTACTGGAAGGTAGCAGATCTGGTATAAGCTCTTCTCCATTTTAGTTGTACAAATTCTTATTCTCTCTGTAGTTAACTCATTTTCTGTTTACTTTTTCCAGGTAACTTGTTTGATACGTGTGTGAAAACATCACAATTCTCTTGAGTATTCAACAACACAACACTAACATTACCCTTTCTAGACACAGAGCAAAGATTTGCCCTTCAGTTTCTTCATAAGGGTTGATTAAACAAATAAAAGCTTCTGGACATAGGATCCACACTATGGGTCCTATCTTGCTTCAAACCAGTATTACTTCAAACCTGTCAATGCCCTTCTATAAAGAAATTCCCTTCTCTCTTAAAACTAAGTAGACACTACTTTTGTGGGAGGCAATCTCTACTCTTTTTTGTTGAGGATGAGCCAACTGCATAGCTAAGAATGCAATCATCATGGGACCAGAAGGACAGCAAGCAAAAAATAATCAGAAAAAAAAAATCAAATTTGTGAGATTTCTGAAATACATGAGGAACCATCAAAACCAGCCACCATGGTGTCAAGGCAAGAGACAGTCAACAACAGCCTGTTGACTAGTTAGAAGTTCCAGATATTAAGCCCAGAGTTAGCTATTTCGGAGGGGGGGTCTAAGATACTTACTTCTGCATCTCTCTTAACATCCTCATGAACAAAAAGAGATCAACATGCCGAATGGCCTTTTCTCACTGGTACTCTACACATTTGTTTGTTGGGCCTTCTACCACCACCTCACTTCCAATCACCTGGCACCCATACTTATTTTTCACCACCCTTCCATCACACAAAAGAAGGAATCATTCCTTTAGCATGGCTAAAAAAGGATGCTTTGCCCCCACATAGATTTTGTGAAAAGCTATGAATTCAGCTGTTACAGCCAAGAGTGGCTACAGAGCCAAGAATTGTCATGATATTTCATTGACTGAAATCCTTGGAAATACATTATTTCCACAGATTTTGGTATCAGTAATGGTATCACTGCAACGAGTTTAGTAGCTTCTGGTAACTTTAGAGACAGTCAAGAAATCACTATTACTCATGATTCACAGCAATGCCTGAGACAGTAGAGATGCAGACAGCCACCCTCTTTTCCAACATTGAGAAACCTTTTTCAGCAGTTCTGTTACTGCCTGCAAATGTCTCTCCTTTCTGAATGCAAGAGGTCTATCTGGTCCTTCACAGGCTTAGAGGCTCAGCTTCAGGAAACATTTTTCCTGTGATTCTGGAGGTACAAGTTTTTTCCTAGTCTAAGGGACTTGCTTCTACTGTCTGGTGCCATCTGAAGACCAGCCTATCCCCAAGAGAGCAGTGGTTCCTGAATGTCCACAGGACGCAATGCTCACCGCAGCAGGAAGAGCTTCCCAAGTGATATATATGGAAGAACAGATTCACCATTTCTTTTGTCAGTCCTTCCTGTGAATACATTAAGGCAACCAAGAAGTAACCCAAACTTCACATAAACATGCTTAGCTATCATGGTGATTGACTGGATATGGAAATCTAAATAAAAGCATAAATTAAAGTAAGGATGGTGTCTGAAGTTCTGAAATACAGAGGAGAGCATGACATCTTACAGAACACCCTGGTAAATTTGTGAGTGACCATATCAGGAATTCACAGACAGGCATACATGCATTGCTGTAAAGAGCATACTTAATTGGGGCGGGGGGGGAAGCACACCCCTTAAATTCATGTTTTGTTACTATTTGGATCTGGGTGAATTGTAAAAAAGCCTCTGTAAAAGGCACTTTTTAAAGCATGCAATAAATTTCAAAAACTTGAAAGGGCCATCTGGCCTAATATACCTGCCATCTTAGACACTTATCTCACTCCTACTTTCCTGCTCTTCCTCCCTGTCCCTCTTTAAACTTCATTCCCCTTTTTGTTTTCAGAAATAAAACTCTAGATATCTTTAGCATACTTACATTCTTTGTTTTAATATCACTTCCCACTAATGCCATTAGTTGAGTTATTATCATCTGCAATCAAATCTAAATCTTTATTTACTCCTAGTTAGAGAAACAGAAATTTCTGGCCAAGCTGTTCAAAAGCTGTTTCAGCCATCACATATGTTTAACTTTGAGCGGTTCTGCAGTCCTTCTGAAATGTCATTAGGGTATCATGTAAGCTGGTTCCGAAGGGGGTACTTACTTCCACCGATAACAAAAAGTGTTTTATTATTTATTAGCCATATTATGGTTTATTGCTTCTGTGCCATTACGAGTAGGAACGCTGCCTTAGTCACAGCATTAAAAAAAGAAGCCTGATTTTGGGAACAGCCTCAATGCTTTGGATGCAGCAGATCATCAAAGTTATTTCTAAATGAGATGCTCAGGGAGCACCTCAAAACTCCACTCTGAGTGCATGCCCTGGCTGTGGCTGTCCACGTACTGGCAAGACATGGTGTACACCCTCTTTTTTACACAAAAGAAAAACCCCGATCAGGTCAGAACACCTTCAACAATTAAATGTAATCTTCTGGCAATATTTTTGACAGTATTTATTGGAGATCTTCAAACCCCAAAATATTGGAAAGGGTTTTGCTGAAATGATTTCTTATTTTGAATTAGATCTTATTTCCTAAAGGAATAAAAAAAGTCAAAATTGTAATGAGGATTATTTGGTGCTCTTATTAACATGTTGAAATTTTATGACTGAACTGGAAACACATTTTTAGAAACGTCACTCCTCAGTTTATCTCTCTCACACAGTAAATAAACAGGAGTAAGAGTATGGTCATTGATAGTCTACTCCTCTACTCCTCCTCCTTCTATTGCTCCACGATTTACTCCTATCCTCAGATATACACAAAACAGAGAATCTGTATGCTTCAGCCTTATGCATGTGTGTTCTTTTTCTCTCATATACAGTCCTAGTATTTTCTTCAGTGATACATCAAGCAACCTGTATATTAACTCTCAGGAAGATTTCTTAATTCATGCTACCAAATGTGTTCTTCCCCTGAACTTAATAACTTACGGAAATAAGTGTATTTCTTGCATCTTAAAAACCATGGATTTCCTTTCATGTACATCAGATTCTAAAAGCTACAACAATCTGCAGACAAATTAATAGGTTTATGGCATAAAGCATGGTCAGTCTATCACTAACTACTAACCCCATTAACTCAGTTCTCAGTGTCTACAATTATAACAATTGTTTCTACTTTATAGTTCATAATACTCAGCCTGAAATGTAATTTAATAAGAAAATCTCCATGTGTGCTATATTAATTTAATTTCAGTCTTACCATAGTTGTCTCTTGAATTGACCCAAAGCTGTTAATGAAGATGTTGACTGCAACATCAACTGGAATTCCTTTAAAAAAAGAAGAAAATTTCTAGTGAACTGCACAATCCAGTAAAGGTTCATTTAAAGCTCCTTTATACTGGTATCACAATGTGAAATGATTTTTATAGGGTCATACAACTTTATCTTTTCAAGTTAGTGTATAAAGTTTTCAAAAGGTGTGGATTAATCTATTTCCATTGAAAGCCAATAGAAATCACAAAAACTCTTCAACCTAGTGATAAGAAAATTGAAAAAAATAATACTCTCAGTCCACAGTGCTGAGCTTAAAGCATTTCACAGATTATAAATTTGAGCAATTTTCAAATTCCATGATTTTCTGTTATCACAGAAAGCACAATCCAGTATTACTTTTTCACACAATGTAATGGATAGAGGCAATTCACATTTCTAGTAGCAGACACATTTAACGGTCAAGGTTATAATGATGATCTATCATCCCAAATTACCTGTTTATTACTTACGATGAGACATTTACTTATATTGTAAGAGGACACTTCTTTGTGCAAGTCAAGTACATAACTGTAAGTATGAATACAGGCAGCTAAAAATTGTTGCATGCATTTTTCACAGCTATCTAGCGTAGCTGCTGCAAGAGAGCTGAAAGCTGCTCCCTTTTGCAATGGTTACTAATTTGCCAAGAAAAACTTCTAGAAGCCAGCAGCTGGGAAGATATTAAGATGACCTGGATTTTTTCCTCTTTTCCACAGCCAGGATTCCCGCAGCTGAAGAGGGATGGTGTGACAGCTGCTACATCTGCCCTCTGTCACCCTGCGGGAACTGACTGGCAGTCATTTAATCTGGTGTTAGCAGAGAGTTATCACGACGCAGGGAGAAGTGGCCTGGTGGTTGTGAGAACTAATTATGGTCCATTAGTTTTATTCCAGCACCTTGAGTTGAGAGTGCCAGTATATACACTAGATGCGTGTATCTGATCTCATTTACACTGTTACAAATATTTAATTCAGTGGGTTTACTCCTATTTTCAGCCATAAAAGAGATATACAAATATATGAAGACTATTTTGACAGAGTAAGCAAATACAGTACAAAGTAATGTATGCCGCATCTAATAGTTTGCTTGTCTGCATAAAATATTTCAGTGTACATTTAAGACATAAATTTAAACTCTTTTTCTTGGTTCACCAGAAAATCACAAAGATAAAGTTTCACTTTTTTCAGTTAGAACAGTTTGTGGGGTTTTTCTTAAACTAGATCAGTTAAGTGTGATGCTTTTGGTTATGCAATAAGCATAATACTTTCTTTAGTGCCTGATGCATGTGACAGCACCCACCACATCACTAATAGACAAGAGTGTGCTGTCTCCTCCAGATTTGAATAGCAAGTGCTGTCCAAGAAAATCACTCATGTGTGATGAACATTTTAACATGAGCAAACCACTTGTCAGAAAATGTTCTTTTTCTTCCACCTCCCTGTGAGTTAACATTACATGTCCTCCCTTTTCCTTCTGTCTTGATTCTTACCAGACTGCCAGCAGGGTTATCAAAAATATAAAGAAATCTGCAACATGCTTTGCGATTACAAGCTGATCATGCTGAAGAACAGGTAGAGCAGAGGCTGGACATTTATTCTTTGTGACAAAGCTCAGTGCTGAAAACATATAAATATGATTCTACAGAGAATAAGAAAGAAGCAGGACACTTGCTGAGAACTGAGTTTAACACATTCATAAAGCCTAGTTAAACAGAACATCTGAAAAAGCACAATAAAGATTATAGATTTCCAATTTTCTCATACTACTGATATGCATGTTAAAATATCTCTTAATGTACATATAATTAAATTTAAGTTTTAAAATGAACGAACTGACTTACGTAAACTGCAGTGTCTGTAATGTAAGAAAATTGTCAGTGTCTTTTTCCAGCAGGGAAATAGTCTAATTCCTGGAAAGTGTAATTTATAGCTGTATGAGTTGTTAGAGGTTTTGCAAAGAATATGTATTCTGTCCTTTTCTGCATATGTAAGGAAATCACATTTGCCTACATGGATTCCTACAACATTTGACTACCAGGGAGATGTTTTAAAGTCAGAGAATGCATTTAAATTTATTACCTATTTGAAATCCCAAAGTGTGTATGCTGTATTACTAACATATCCTTAAAGGATTTAAGAACTGCATGGTTTCCAAGTAGTGATACTATAGATCCCAATTTTTATAAAGTCATCTTAAAGGATGTCTATAGAGAATTTTGATGTTTTAAAATACTGTAAAGCAGAGATACTACTAAAGTCTAACTAAAATGTAGGGATAAAAGACATTTTAAAAATTTATTCCATAAAATCTAATTCTACTTTGAAAATTTTTTTAACAAAATAATTGTAGAAGTAGTAGAAGTAGTAATAATAATAATAAAGCATCATATACTATTATGATCATGAAATCCTAACATATTACCTTTCAGCTCAAAAGGGTAAATATCTTCTGCAGTTTCAGACTATCTAGGGAAATTTCCATTTAAAAAAAAAAAACAGAAATTCAGGTTGTGAATATTATCTCTATATAAATTTTCTGTGTGTGGAAAGAGCAAAAGTTAAATTCCAAACATTAAAAAAAAGGCTGAAATATCTGACAAACCTTTGAAATTAGGCCTTATCCTGGGATCATAACTGAGCAATAGCCTATTCAAGATATTGCTGGTAGAATTAACAGGCACTCTTGCAAGGTCTTCAGCTGATTGCTGGCTGTAAAAAAAAGTGCATTAGTTACTACAAAGACAGAAACAACTGTGTGCTTAAACTTAAGTCATTTTAAAGTCATGCCATAAATGCCATTTCATGAGCAAAATACATGCAGTATTTTCAGGTTCCACACTGTAAAGTCCTCCTTTCCCTGTGATGTTTCAGTATTTTTCAAGAAACTATAGCAAATGAAAAAGCTCTACTATATATTCTCAACTGTAAGCTTGGCAGTAAATAGACTGCAATTCACTAATTGTTCCCTTCTCTCCTAATATAAATATCCAGAGGAACATGACTTTTTCCTTTGCAGAAAGAAGCCACCTGAACTATTTTTAGCGTCTGTCAGATTAGGAACATAAGTAAACTGACAGGCACTTCGTAGGTGCCAACCATGTGGAGGCTTTTGGCAGTCTCCTGCTCTCACATGCCAGCGCCAGCTATTCCACCAAGAGCTGGAGCCATTGCATAATCTCATTGTCAAGTGCTCATAAAAGCTTTGTTACAGAAAATGAGGTCTTCGAACTTCCTCTGGTTCTGCAGGGCAAATTCACCTTGTTGCTGCTGCGTTGGGTGTAAATTAAAACTATTGCTAAAATTAAAAAGAACCCGCAACAAGTAAATGTAACTACAAGAGTAACATGAAATTGAGTGTAATAAGAAGCAGTGAGGGTGGATCAGCCCCCACCCCATGTACTTTAAGCACCTAGCAGGCTGATAATGTCATGTAAATTAATTTATATGTTGTCTGTAGAACCTGTCCAGTGATGTTTTCCAGTTTTAAATCCTGTCTTGTAAACACTTTTCCATCCATTTTATGATGACTACTTTGCTGACTTTCTGTCATTATAATTTAGAAACCAAGATACCATGTAAAAATGACAAATGCCCTACAGAGGCATAAGTCATATGCATCAACACTTTCACCTTTAGCAAACAATTGTACAAACATATTTTAAAAAAGATCCAGTTTATTTCCTAAATGTTTTCCATAATCAGTATCAGCTGCCATTGCCTCCTTTACCCTGCTTAATTTCTTTTTTTCATTAATCTTTCCCATAGTAATGTCATCTTGACAGACCTATGAGTTATTCTTTATAACACCGCGGTTCACTGCTAGTTTTCTTGTCATCCTTCAGTTTCCTTCATGTCTTCTGGAGCTTCTGCATTATTCAAACATTCATTGAAGAAATTATTAACTCTGCAAAAGGGTTTTGGACAATTTAAAAAAAAAAAGTTATATGAATGTATCAGAGCTCCTGACTTTAATCAGTCCAACTGTAGTAGCTCCTGTCCAGCACGTTCCTTATTGACTACTGGGAAATTAATTAATTAATAAATAACTGCCACCATTGCATGATATCACTATTTGATTAAAAACTGGAGATGAGACCAGATCCTAGCCCTTGCAGAGCTTTTATAAATAACCCCACCTTTAAAATCAACTGTTTTAACTCAAACCATAAAGGAAACAGGAGCAATTGAACAAGATCTGCTGACTTGGTAGCTCTTACTATACCTTCACAATGAGATTTAATCTCCTCATTTAACATTTAACAGATAAAATGTTTATAAATAAAACTATGAAGGAGTTGCCTATTATTAAAAAACCCATCAACCATTTATGATAACATAACTGCATTTTATTCTATCATAGTCTCCTCAATAGCCTTTGAGCAGGTTATCCTTCAGAAACAAAATAATCAGATTTCTGTTTTCTGTATTGTATTCAGGATGTTTCTGAAACCTAAAGCTGCATACCTGTTTAACTACTTGCTTGTATTCCCTTGACATCATTAATGAGGGAGAAAAGTATGTCTAAACTCCACTACAACAGCAAAAAAACACTCAATGCTCGGACTATTCACCAGACATTATCAGGATTACTATGAATTCTCAAGGCTACACAAAGATGTAGCTACTAAAAAGTGTGTATCTATGAGTGTAGCTTAAACAGTAACAAACAAGATGAGAAAAAATTGAGGAGCGGTATTAAGTGGCTGGCTGCAGTATATAATTCCCCACCCGCCTCTTGCAAACCCACTAAAATCTCTGTGACATTTAATGACCACATAGGTGAACTACTTGTTCTATCAGAACTTATCCAGAGATAAATGGTCCACTAATAACACAAGGCATTTTTAACTTTTAGTAACATATATTAACTTCCACTAGTATGTCCTCATTCCTCTGCTAATATAATATTAAAGTGATTAAATAGCAATAGGTGTTCTAACCCTTTTGAATAATTGATAAATTCACCTTCAAACAATTCTCCCAGGGTTGTGTTTATAGCTTTTATATTTGACTTGGTTTGGATCATTATGCAAAAGAACTAATTTATTTCTGTAATTTTGAGATTTGTGTTCAGATTTCAGCAATGACCTTTACCAATGAACAGGTTGCTACAGAAATACCGTAAACCAGCTTTGTATGCTTTTTTTTGCAGTTATCACTAACTGGACAATAGGAAAACATGAAGTTAAATGTTAAAATTCTTTTCCATTTTGTAGCAGGAACAAGAGAGAAAAGAATATTCATTTAACTATTAAAAAGGCAAGCAACACTCTGAACACCATACTATATCTGATACAAAAAGACTGAAGGCACTGCTTCCTTGCAAGTCACACAACTTCTGAAACAACTGCATCAGATGCCTACAGAAATTATATATATAAAAGGAGGGTCTCCTTAACACAACCAATAGGGTTTCCTTCTAAATCATATATGGCCAGTATTAATGGATTATCAAAACAAGACCAAAAAACAATCAATGAGCAAACTTATATTCTATTTTTTTAACTTTCTGCTATGGATTATACAAAGAAGTTCATTAACTAGTGATGATGATAATCTGAACCACACAGGATAACATCGACACATAAGTTAAATACAGATGCTCATAAAACGCAATGACAAAAAGAAGCAATAAAATCTGAGAAATTAAATGAGTGAGCATCAAACAGCAAAAGAAAGCCAAATACAGCTGACGGGTTTATTTGTCTCCTCAAGTAAGAGGAATGAGACAGTTTTGTGAGATCTGAGTTGCACTGCAGAAGTATGTTAATATAAATATCTGTTCAGGCTGTTTGTTCAGAAGTCATCATGAATTAGGCAAAGAAGATTCACTGCACTGGGAAGATTGTGATGGGATGAAGAACAGGTGGCAGCACTGCTTTCTGGTAAAGAACATCTTGATCACATCTTCCATAAGTTGTTGGGTAGTGTTTTGACCTTATACAAGTGTATACACACATTTATACTCAGGTATATAAAAACAAGTGAAATACAACAACATTGGCTGTTTTGAGTTGGGAGAAGCAGCACAGAGTCAGTAACTGCTATTTTTTAAAGGTGACTTTGAATTAAGTGTTTGGAATAGATACTGGAGAAAAACCTCTGCTGAGTATCAGTTATATTTTCACTGTGGTCTTTTACACCATGCTGTCATTGAACTACCGTCATTGAATAGCACTCGTGGGACTAAACATCATCACAAGGACTGGATTTCTTTCAGAGAGCCTTGCTGATCAAAATGCCTAAATTTCACCTGCAAATCAATAAATCATATTTGTAGCTTTTGCCACTTCCAGAGTGATAGATGAGCAGAATGACTTAACAAAACAGTGAATGGGATGGGTTAGGCGCTTGGAGAAACAAGCTGGGACCATTAAGATATTTACCTAAAGCCACTATCTCCCCTGCTTAATTGGCCATTCTGGAGTGAACTAATGACAGGAAAATGTGTAGACTACATAAGAG